>NC_064920.1:465753727-466058477 GCF_023897955.1 Schistocerca gregaria | reverse complement strand
CCAAAGACGCATACGACCATCATTGGCACCAAGGCAGAAGCGACTCTCATTGCTGAAGACGACACGTCTCCATTCGTCCCTCCATTCACGCCTGTCGCGACACCACTGGAGGCGGGCTGCACAATGTTGGGGCGTGAGCGGAAGATGGCCTAACGGTGTGCGGGATCGTAGCCCAGCTTCATGGAGACAGTTGCGAATGGTCCTCGCCGATACCCCAGGAGCAACAGTGTCCCTAATTTGCTGGGAAGTGGCGGTGCAGTCCCCTACGGCACTGCGTAGGATCCTACGGTCTTGGCGTGCATCCGTGCGTCGCTGCGGTCCGGTCCCAAGTCGACGGGCACGTGCACCTTCCGCCCACCACTGGCGACAACATCGATGTACTGTGGAGACCTCACGCCCCACGTGTTGAGCAATTCGGCGGTATGTCCACCCGGCCTCCCGCATGCCCACTATACGCCGTCGCTCAAAGTCCGTCAACTGCACATACGGTTCACGTCCACGCTGTCGCGGCATGCTACCAGTGTTAAAGACTGCGATGGAGCTCCGTATGCCACGGCAAACTGGCTGATACTGACGGCGGCGATGCACAAATGCTGCGCAGCTAGCGCCATTCGACGGCCAACACCGCGGTTTCTGGTGTGTCCGCTGTGCCGTGCGTGTGATCATTGCTTGTACAGCCCTCTCGCAGTGTCCGGAGCAAGTATGGTGCTTCTGACACACCGGTGTCAATGTGTTCTTTTTTCCATTTCCAGGAGTGTATCTTTCCCTCTTTACATATTCATATACTTATATAGCTGAAGTCCTCCTTATTTTCTGTGGTTTCCAGTAACCTTCAACTTATTTCATATAAGTAGGCTGAAGAATCAGGATACACAGACACACTTACGCATACACACAACGAAACACAAAGGTGCATACAATGAAAGTACAGATAAAAATAATGTAAGAACCATCAGGTGTTGTAGGAGGAAAGAATGTGCTCATAGAGAAATATGCACACATAGGTGTTTATTGTGATGGTTCTACATTGCCTAGTTACTTGAGAAAACTATCAAGTAGTCATTTATTAATATGTATATATAGGAAATATATGTATAAGAATAATGATGATTCTATACTGTATATGTACATAAGGGTATACAAACTATAATAATTTTACATCAGGGATACATAAGAAAGAAGTGTGAGTAAATACATAAGAAGGAAGTGTGAGCGTGAAGGAGAGCATAAGCTGAGGAGGAACTAACGAGCATAAGCCATGGAGGAACTAATTGTGATAATTACTCAGGAATGTCAGTTGAGCATTTGTTCTGATGATTTGTAGGACACTGGGACAAGTATAGCATAAGTAAAGGTATGATGTATTGAACAATATACAGGATGAGCACAAAGTCTTGCCCTAATTATAACAATTTATTACAGAATAACCGTTTGCCATAATAATTTACATGTGATGCCATTACATAGGTTAGTGTTACTAGGTTTTTAAGATCACTTATGTTAATGAATTTCACCGTGTGCTCCCCTAGTAGCTTGGAGAATGTTGAGGCGGTATTCCAGTTCATGTCAGGTAACATGTGTTCTGTCACAGTACCCACAGCAGCTTGTATCCTAGCCTTCAGTCCATTGACATCAGGTCTTCAGTCCATTGATGTCAGCAACTGGTGTGATGAAGACTCTGTCCTTGATATAGACCCAGAAAAAAAAGTCAAGGGGCGTAATGTCTGGAGAGGAGAGTAATGTCCAAATCGGTGGATGGGAAGGAACGGTCAAACACCCTGGCCCCCCTGCTCTCCAAACACTACGCCCCTTGTTTCTTTTTTCTGGGGCTATATTAAGGACAGAGTTTTCTTCACACTAGTTGCTGATTTTGATGAACTGAAGGCTAGGAGACAAACTGCTGTGGGTACTGTGACAGAACACATGTTACGAAACACCTGCCAGGAACTGGAATACCGCCTCGACACTCTTCGAGCTACTAAGGGAGCACAAGTTGAGGTTTAGTAACGTAAGTGGTCTTTAAAAAAACTAGTAACATTAACCTATATAATGACATCAAATGTAAATTATGATGTCAAATGGTTATTCTTTTATAAATTTTTTTTAATCAGGGCAAGACTTTGTGCTCACCGTGTATAAGTGGTGCGTATTGGAAGTGTAGGAGTGGAAGTATAATGGAGGACTCTATGGGATTAAATGAAGTATTAAGAAATGAGTTTTAAGTATGAAATAGATTTACTTTTCAGACAATATTTCATTATAGTGTACATAAAAATTTGTACTAGGGAAACAAACCATGAGGCCTACTCAGAAAGGATTGGATGAAAAAGGACAGGGGGACAGACCTAAGAAAAGCTGACCTCTACTGTGTGGACTGGGGCACCAAGAAAGGGATTGACCTGTACCTTAGGAAAATAGGAATCAAGAGGGGTGTACCTACCAAGAAGGGAGTGCAACCCATATGTAAGGTGCAGGTACTGTTCCAAAAGGGAAAATGGACACTATTGTGACAGAAGTCATACATTTTATAGGGATTATTCTGTTAAGTTTGAATTCTATATACCACTAGCATTATTATGTTTTATGAATGTCGGAGAGGACACTTTCATTTTCCCAGAGTTCCTCCAGACTACAAGCTACGGTAGGTAATGAAACTAACACATATTAAAGAAAAGCCAGTACAGGGAAGCAGAGTAAAGAATGACATAATTAAGTGTCTATGACACCTGGAGTTTGTGAATGGAAATCAAGAATGTTGTCCGCATGATTTCTAGATATAAAAGAAATAACTCCAATAGTGGGTGAAGTGCTCAGATAGTTATTATCAAAATGAAGAAAGAAGAGCTAGATATTAAGTACATGATTATTAGAAGAAATATAATATATACTGATTATGATGTGAATTAGCATTATGGGAGATATTAATGTACGTAATGAATATGTACAAAATATCGCACATTTGAGTTAAGGGGAGGGATATGTATTGCCTTGAGAATTTTGGGGTAAATTCTATAGACACTTTGTCTTCCACCATCTCAAACACTCGATATTTTAAGTATGAGTATGCGAGAGTGAAGATGTGTCTACCATGCCACCGGTTTTTGTGTGTGCAGGATGGACGTGTATCAGGAGAATACTGCAATCGTGGCAGTATATCGGTGCAGATAAGAGAGAGAGAGAGAGAGAGAGAGAGAGAGAGAGAGAGAGAGAGAAGAGGATCGGCTGAACATTTCAAGTAAGTCTCTTGTTGCCAAACAGTTAGAACACAACATCCTATTATATACCTTCAGAGTGAAAAGTGTATTCTCAAGTTTTTAAGGAACGTAGTTAAGGTGCACTGCCAGCTGGGTTTCTATATACACAAACAATAATAACTGTTAGGTTTGTCAGTCTAATATAAGAAATTTTGTAATAACTATCTTTTACTAGCTTTTTGATAAACCTGAAGTAATGATATTACATGCCTTTACTTAAATATATAAAAGTATCTCTGTGAGAAAAGATTTTTTGACAGAAATCTGACAATGTGTTAAAGTCCTCTGTTTTTGTAAGTGCCAATATGCATGCTCACTATCAGTGTACAGTAAGTAACACACCTTACTAAAACATGCCTGCGTCTTTTAATTCATCTGGTAACAGAATTTCCATATTGTTAACTTCGTTTGATAGGGGACTGAACATTCTGGTGAAACAGAAGAATTTTGATGCTGGATTATTTCCTTGGTTAACTTCAGGTTGCTCTTTTCCGTGACTTACTTGTTGCTTATATTTAAGAGAAATGATGGGGGCAATGTTTAGTCATTACTTATCTTGTGTCTTTCTATTATTTGTTTCTCTTCACTGAGTCAACATCTTTAGCTATTTCCAGTTTAATATTTGTGAAATCATTATATCTTGTATTTTATTTATTTCTTTCTATATTTGTATGCATCCAATAATTGTCTCACAATGATGTAGGAATTGTAATGCAATGAAAAACAATAGCTCAGAATATAAATATACACAGAGTTCATAAGATTGCTCTCTCAGGATAGGACTGGTAGTCAGCCACAGTATTGATGAAGGAACCATTTCAGCATCCATCAGAAGTGATTGTGGAAACCATGGAAAATCCAAGCAACAGGATGGTCAGGCAGAGTGAACTCCATCCTCCTGAATATGAGATCAGTATCTTAACAGCTGCAGTACCTCATTTGGTTGGTCCCTGTATATAATGCTGTTTCTGATTTACACACAATTTGCTTCAGATAACTCATAATATAAAAGATAGTCTTCCTCTTCACCATTGCACATGATAATACCAACTGATGACTTCTGGGCCATGAAGATGCTGCTATGCTCTAGCTTCGGTCTGTTCAGAAAACTGACTCCAGGGCCACATATATTTAATGACTCCCCATGTTTGCTCTTCTATCCTCCACTCTGTCCATGAGAAAAAATGAGTCAGGATTCACCCATGTACTGTGTAATGTTGAACTCAGGAAAATGAGAAGACTTTAGGCCATGACACGATTTTCTTGTAAGAGCAGTATACTATGCGGACCAAAATGCCACAGACTCTTATAGTTACCCCTCTCATTATCAATCAATATATATTACAAAACCAAGGGTACTATGCGCACACCACTAAAACTCAGAAATGAATACCTGTACTGTCAAGTGAATTCTATGGTGTGGTATCCCCCGCCCTGGAAGAAGATTCCCACTTTTAAATGGAGGGCGTGCGTTTTAAGATATAAGTGGTGGACACTTTCACCCTCTAGAACTGTCTATAACATTCAATTGTATTCAAGAGCATTCCACAGCACTCTGGAGTGTTCCAGAATGTTCAAAAGTGATCCAGGATGTTCTGGAATAGTTTGGAACATTTCGGAAGATTCCAGGATGTCCAGGAACATCCCAGAACTTCCCATAATTGTGGAATATTCCAGAACACACTCAAATGTTGTGGAATGTTCTGGAACATTGCTGGCCATCTGAAGCCTTCCTGGTAGGTTCTGGAATTTGCCACTGGTGAAACTACTCATATAAAGCAAGACCTGTCATGGGTCTGAACGTCATTTTCTTATCAGTGACAAAGGGAGGAACCGGAAAAGTAGTGCACTGAGTGATTAACAACAAACAGTGAGCATGAGTAGCCAAAATGGTAGAGTGACCGCATATAAATCTAAAATAAATTGTGTAAAGTGTACTTCATGTAACTGTTAATGAAAAGTTGATTTCATTTATATTTTAGACAATGCCCAAATGTAAAAGAGGAGTAGATCTTACCAGTCCTGATACAAAATGGCAAAAACAAAAAGAACATTGAAAAACTGAAGCAGACCAAGAGTGTGAAGCACTTTAAGTCCCCAACAAATGAGAATGAGCGCCATGATAAGTCGAGAAATCAAGAACATCAAAATGAATGGATTGAAAAATGAAGAATTCTTTTACGAGGTGCATTCAAGTTCTAAGGCCTCTGATTTTTTTTCTAATTAAATACTCACCCGAAATCGATGAAACTGGTGTTACTTCTCGACGTAATCACCCTGCAGACGTACACATTTTTCACAACGCTGATGCCATGATTCCATGGTAGTGGCAAAGGCTTCTTTAGGAGTCTGTTTTGACCACTGGAAAATTGCTGAGGCAATAGCAGCACAGCTGGTAAATGTGCGACCACGGAGAGTATCTTTCATTGTTGGAAAAAGCCAAAAGTCACTAGGAGCCAGGTCAGGTGAGTAGGGAGCATGAGGAATCACTTCAAAGTTATTATCACAAAGAAACTGTTGCGTAATATTAGCTTGATGTGCGGGTGCCTTGTCTTGGTAAAACAGCAAAAGCGCAGCCCTTCCCGGATGTTTTTGTTGCAGTGCAGGAAGGAATTTGTTCTTCAAAACATTTTCGTAGGATGCACCTGTTACCGTAATGCCCTTTGGAATGCAATGGGTAAGGATTACGCCCTCGCTGTCCCAGAACATGGACACCATCATTTTTTCAGCCCTGGCGGCTACCTGAAATTTTTTTGGTGGTGGTGAATCTGTGTGCTTCCATTGAGCTGACTGGCACTTTGTTTCTGGATTGAAAAATGACATCCACGTCTCATCCATTGTCACAACCGATGAAAAGAAAGTCTCATTCATGCTGTCATTGCGTGTCAACATTGCTTGGCAACATGCCACACGGGCAGCCATGTGGTCGTCTGTCAGCATTCGTGGCACCCACCTGGATGACACTTTTGGCATTTTCAGGTCGCCATGCAGGACTGTGTTCACAGAACCCACAGAAATGCCAACTCTGGAGGCAATCTATTCAAGAGTCATTCGGCGATCCCCAAAAACAATTCTCTACACTTTCTCGATCATGTCGTCAGACCGGCTTGTGCGAGCCCGAGGTTGTTTCGGTTTGTTGTCACATGATGTTATGCCTTCATTAAACTGTCACACCCATGAACGCAATTTCGACACATCCATAACTCCATCACCACATGTCTCCTTCAACTGTCAATGAATTTCAATTGGTTTCACACCACACAAATTCAGAAAACGAATGATTGCACGCTGTTCAAGTACAGAAAACGTCGCCATTTTAAGTATTTGATAAAATTCTCATTCTCGTCGCTGGCGGTAAAATTCCATCTGCCATACGGTGCTGCCATCTCTGGGACGTATTGACAATGAACGCGGCCTCATTTTAAAATAATGCGCATGTTTCTATCTCTGTCGAGCCCGGAGAAAAAAAATCGGAGGCCTTAGAACTTGAATGCACCTCGTGTTTCAACTACCATATAGCCTCATATCAACTCCCTCAGTGAAGCCAGGTACCCTAGCTGCTCTCTATATGTAGGGTGGTCCATTGATAGTTACTGGGCCAAATACCTCACGAAATAAGCATCAAATGAAAAAACTACGAAGAACGAAACTCGTCTAGCTTGAAGGGGGAAACCAGATGGTGCTATGATTGGCCCACTAGATGGTGCTGCTATAGGTCAAATGGATATCATGGCTATCATACTGTGATCAAAATGTCCAACAGGCATGTGCTATGTATGCTGCTCGGTATTGTGGATGACACCAACCGAGCATCTGGACCATTCGCCAGATAGTTACATTACTTAAGGAAACAGGAAGTGTTCATCCACATGTGAAATGTCAACCACGATCTGCAACAAAGGATGATGCCAAAATAGATATTTTAGCTACTGTCATGGCTAATCCACGCATCAGAAGCAGACAAATTGCACGAGAATCGGGAGTCTCAAAAATGTCGGTGTTTAGAATGCTACGTCAACATCGATTGCACACGCAGCTTATTTCTATGCACCAGGAATTGCATGGCAATGACTTTGAATGTCGTGCACAGTTCTGCCACTGGGCACAAGAGAAATTATGGGACGATGACAGATTTTTTGCACGCATCCTATTTAGCGAAGAAGCTTTATTCAACAACAGCGGTAACATAAGCCAGCATAATATGCACTATTGGGCAACGGAAAATCCATGATGGCTGCGACAAGTGGAACATCAGCAACCTTGGTTGGTTAATGTATGGTGTGGCATTATGGGCGGAAGGATAATTGGCCCCCATTTTATCAATGGCAATCTAAATGGTGCAATGTATGCTGATTTCCTACATAATGTGCTAATGATGTTACTACAAGATCTTTCACTGCATGACAGAATGGCGATGTACTTCCAACATGATTGATGTCCAGCACACATCTCAAATGTGGTTGAAGCAGTATTGAATAGCATATTTCATGACAGGTGGATTGGTCATCGAAGCAACATACCAAGGCCTGCACGTTCACCATATCTGACGTCCCCGGATTTTTTTCTGTGGGGAAAATTGAAGGATATTTCCTATCGTGATCCACCAACAATGCCTGACAACATGCATCAGCACATTGTCAATGCATGTGCGAACATTACGGAAGGCAAACTACTCAGTGTTGAGAGGAATGTCATTACATGTATTGTCAAATGCATTGAGGTTGATGGACATCATTTTGAGTATTTATTGCATTAATGTTGTATATACAGGTAATCACACTATAACAGCATGCGTTCTCAGAAATGATAAATTCACAAAGGTATATGCATCACATTGAAACAACTGAAACAAAATGTTCAAACATACCTACGTTCTCTATTTTTATTTAAAAAACCTACCTGTTGCCAACTGTTCGTTTAAAATTGTGAGCCATATGTTTGTGACTATTACAGCGCCATCTATCACAAAGTGAAAAAAGTGGTCCAACTAAAACATTCCTATTTCTTTATGTAGTACACGAATATGTAATAAATAATGGGGTTCCCTATTTTAAAAAACGCAGTTAATATCCATTTGACCTATAGCAGCGCCATCTAGCAGCCAACAATAGCGCCATCTTGTTCCCCCCCCCCCCCCCCCCCCCCGAAAGCTAGATGAGTATTGTTCTGTGTATCTTGTTTGTTTGGTGCTTATTTCATGAGAAATTTGGCCTGGCCACGATCAATGGACCACCCTGTATAAAATGAAATGTCCTGACTGATTCATCATTGTCCAGCCCAAACTGCTAAGGATAGAAACTTGGAGAGGGATTTGATCTTATACCTTAGGCATCATTTAAGAAGACATTTTTATATTCCATCCCTAAGGGAGAGAACCAAGGGCGAAAGGGTGTTTGAAAATGTGTCTGTACTAAGGAAATTTTCAAACTAGAAAAATGGTGTTTATTTTCTTGGACGGAAATAAACAAATATGTTTTTCAGCATTTTTTTAAAACTTTAACCCTATAAAGTGTGAAACATTGAGTGAACTTTTTTTTAATAAATCAGTATTAAGGAAATAAAAAATAATTTTTAAATATGTATGTACGAAAATGAGTCAGACAGCCCAGTCAGAAATATAAAAATTGTGTTTCAATGTTTTCGGATAATTTAACCCCTAAGGGGATGAAAGCGAAAGCATTTTTAAAGCTATACATATGAAAACTGATATCTGAGTTCTTGCTTTGAAATAAAATAATAGTTGTTATGGAACGAAAATTTCTATGGAAGTATCACCCCAAGAACTCTAAAGGTAGGATTTACAAAAACTGCAGACTGTAGCTACCATACAGCATTTTGGTCAGAAGTACATGTGGAAAACATCATGCATGGCCTTAATTAGTGTGAAAAGTATAGGTGACTTTTCAGTTCATGAACAACATGAAAATTACATTAAAGCAAAACAGAAATATCTGTGCAGACTGCCATACAGTCTACATGTGAAGCAGTGGGTGCTAAGTTAGCTTCTGCCACTGTGTAGTATGCATTACTTGCAAAGAATGTTTCAGATGCGTTTTTGAATATATGTGTTTTAGAAATCTCTTTCATTTGCTTGGGAAATATGTTAGACTATTTTATTCTATACATGACGATAGTATCTGTTCCCAAAAGAACAGTTACCGTAGAAGACCATGCAACTTTGCTAGAAATGAAATGATAATTAAATGGACAGCCTAGCTGCAAACAGGCGTTGATGTACTTCATTAGGGACATGTTGAAAATGTGTGCCCCGACCGGGACTCGAACCCAGGATCTCCTGCTTACATGGCAGATGCTCCATCCATCTGAGCCACCGAGGGCACAGAGGATAGCGTGACTGCAGGGACTTATCCCTTGCACATTCCCCGTGAGACCCACATTCCAAACATGTCCACACCACTAGGCGCACTACGAATGTAGTCACGCTATTCTCTGTGCCCTCGGTGGCTCATATGGATAGAGCATCTGCCATGTAAGCAGGAGATCCCGGGTTCGAGTCCCGGTTGGGGCACACATTTTCAACATGTCTCTAATGAAGCACATCAACACCTGTTTGCAGCTAGGGTGTCCATTTAATTATCGTTTCACTATATTATTCCCTGATAGGAAATGGAGTTTCGGATTTTTTGTTGTTGTCCGTGCTAGTCCTAAGTCCAAATTGGCTCTTGCTCCTTAGAACTATTAGTGAAATACTTAGTAATGTTTTCTCTGACAGACAGCATACACTGTCACAAGTACTTACTTTCAGAAGTAAGGATGTCCAGTGTTTTAAACAACGCTTTACAGTGACCTCAATTATTACTTATAGTTACTATTCTTGTGGCCATTGAGTCTGAAAATTGTGTTCACATTTTGTGCCTTCAATCCCCGGAAAGGAATCCCATAGTTGAGAACTGAGTGTAGGTATGGCGTGTCCATCACAAAACTGATGACAAACGCTAAGAATATAACATTCCAATGCCATTCTGTTTGCTTGTATCCTTTAGTGTTCATTCCATAATTGACAATAAATATCACCACTGTAAGGTTAACGTTTGTTACACAGTCTACATACACATAATCTAAGCATAATGTACCTAAATTGTTTCTCCTCTTTGTGCTGAAGAGGACAGTGTTTGTTTTCTTTATGACCAGTGGTCGTTCATTATTTACTGCCCAGTCATAAACATCCTTGAGGGTTTGATTTGATTTCTCTAATAAGGGCTCTTGTATTTTATCAGTTGCTGTGATATTGCTGTCATCAGAAAAAGAACTTCTTTTCCATGTCTGTCACTATCTGGATCTGCTGTTGTGTGAACTATCTGTCCTTTTGCACCTGTTTTACAGGTAAGGCAGACTCATTCACTATTCCTCTGACATCTAGCACTTGTACCTTGTTTAGTAGCATTTGACAGTCAACTAAGTCAAAAGCGTTGGACAAAACCACGTAACTCTGTAGAACAGACTGGAACTTCATCTATACCTTCTGGTTTCTTGTCTTTCTAATTTATAATTTGTGTTCCTGACTTCAAGTTCTGTGGAGGGAACATCACTGTGCTTGCTGTGTGGGTCATTGGTAGTGCTGCATGTGTTTTAGGAAGATTTTACTGCAACTTCTCTGCAGTACCAGAGAACAGTCAGTCATAAAATTTGATTTTGTACTATTCTGCCCTGTTTTTTGATTTGTATATGTATTTTTATACCTGTGATACTAATGAAGTAACTGTGGATTAGTGCAATGCTTCTGTACAGAACTCAGAAATTTAAGTGTCTTTGAGAACTTTCTGATACCTGAAGTTACCCTTTTTTTCTTAACTACTGCTTAAGAGATTGCTACCAGTAATTTCAGAAATGTATTCTCAAAAATTAATTTAAACAATGTGCAGAGTCTAGAGAACTTAGCATTTACATTATTTCCCCTATAATTCTAGCCTAGGTTTGATTAGCCAATGTCGTACAAAAAGCATGTAATTGAAGTTCCAAGGAGATCCTTTTACAGGCCTGCAGCTTCACATGTTTTACCAACCTGTTTTTAACTTTATTATCTGCCAGTAATGATCAGAAAGTAAGATTTTGTACAAATACTCTACCATATTTCCTGTCAATAGCTGTAACTACATAGTTGATGGATTGATTTGCTTTTTATTTGGTCCCATTTGATTATATCATACACTGAGTGGGTACTCTTAACATGGGACAAAACAGCTTAATCTAATATCTTAAAGTATTTAGCCTACATACACAATATAAAACATTCAAAATGTTTATCTGATTGTGACTAGATATCACTAGCTTTGTTAACTTGTTGACAGTTTTGATTGGTGTTCTTCCAACATTATAAAAAAGCTTTTTCAAATCAAGGATGCAGAAGTTTAGCACAGTTTTGTTAACAATTAAAGTAATAATTGACAGAAATGGAAGTCTTAACTCTATAGTAACTAAGGTTACTGAGTGTTTGTGGGCATCGGTGGTTCAGTAGTGGAACGCTCGCCTGCCACATGGGTATCTCTGGCTGGCTGCCTGCCTGGCATGATGTGTGCTGCTGCCTTATTGTGTGTACCAGGTAGCTGAGGATTATCGGCTGCCGAGCTGCTACCGGCTGCCGCCGGCTGCCAAAGGAATGAGCCGCTCCCGCATCCGCCACCTGGGGTTAACACTGCCTGAGCTGCAGCTATCACCACCTTGGTAAGTACAAACTTTCATTTTATTCTTGATTTATGTCTCTGGTATGTAACTTTGGGAAAACCACGGTTTCTGTAAACTGTAGTGAGACTGTGCAATGCACATTTGGCCGTAACTTTGAGAGCCCTACTGCCTTTGAAATTGTGGATTGGGTGAAAGACCATGTAAAAATTCCTGTGGAAAACATTACAGGACTGCAACTGGACTTCATAGTGAACTCATTGGCCAATAAAAATTGATAACACTGGGGAAATAGAGAGGTTTCTGAGGGCAAACAACAGTACACGGAAATTCCATCACAGGGACAGAGAAATCAGCAACATCACGATACAGCATTCAGGATATACAACCTGCAGTTTGAAGTGCCAGACAAGGAGATGGTGAAAACTGTCAGGATGTATGGGCACATAAGTGGGATAGCTATGGAAAAATGATCAACTGCATATAGAATCCAAGTAGACTCTAGAGTACAGTCCATGAAAATAGACCTGCGAAAACACATCCCGTCTTTTGTCATGGTATGTGAACAGGTCTTGTGGCATACAGTGAACAGCTGCAGACATGTTCCATCTGCCTCGCTGTGGGCCACATGCAAAACAAATGCCCACATAGACGACGGCGCAGCTGCCAAGGGAAAATACATATGCAGGGGCAATAACAAATTTGAACACTCAGTTCCTGGCACTCACAAATGAAGAAACAGGCGAGGCGCAACCATTAAACACAGAAGCAATGGAAGTGGACAACACCATGGCCTCTGCTAGCCAGCAGCTGGAGGAGAAGGAGGAGGAGGAGGAGGAGGAGGAGGATGCAGCAACAGTGCACGAGGCTGTTGTGTTGACGGCAGCGGACGCAGCCCCCACCCCTGCCCCGGAACAAACATCTGCATCCAGCCTCAACAAAAGGCAGGTTACCGAGGGGAGCTCAGAGGAGACTGAGGTGCCATGGAAACTGGCTAGCATGCAAATCCAGTGACCGTCAGCAAAACAGACCAGTGAGCCAAGGCAAGCACCAGTGATGCAAAGAAAAACACCACTCCAGAGATGACACAAGACCACATCAAAGAGAATTCAAACCACCTGAAAAAGATATTGAAACTCATCACAGCTACCCATCATTAGAGACAACATTGAATTTGGCATGTACATCAACTTCCTAACAGCCGTGGCAATGCAACGAAGGTCCACAATACTCTTTTTGTAAGTGCATATTGTAACATTACAGGACATATTGGGACATATTGAAGTATTCGATACTGTAGACTTTTAGGGGATGTCGATACAGATATGCAAAATGTAAAGGGAAACTTTGGTGATGTTTAAATATTGTACTGTGTCAATATTAGGACATTTTGCACAGAAAGAACAAAAATAGAATTAATGTAAATATATATTAGTGTTAGTAACCTACTTTCATTCAATTTTGTAATTATATTTCATTTTGTAAAAGAAAGACTCACTGTTTGCTGTAGCTCTGATTAATTGTATAAATTATCAGTTTTGAGCTAAATTATTTCGTATAACATGGACAAGATACTTTTAAAAACTCACCAGCTAAAGAGAAAGTCTGTAAATGAACGTTTAATGCACACTTCTGGAACTTTCTATGGAAAAATTCTATATTATGATCGCAAAAATACGAAAACTTGTGAAAACTGTTTCATGACCTAATTTCGAAAGACGATTTGTATCAAGAAATATTGCTAAAAATATTTATTTACGTTTTGAAACACGATTTAAATCATTTTACATATAAATAGTTGTTCTAAATCACTCAAGAAATATCCAGAATCAAATGTCAAGATATTTCTGGAAACATCGGTTCAAATCTGGTGAAGGTTATCCAGAAGCTGGTAGAAAAATGTTATAAAATCTATTTGGAAATTATGCTTGTAAGAATTTATATGTACTGATCCTTTTACTTACTTTAATATGTACTAAAATTCTGTAATGTCTAATTTAGTTTTAAGTCGTGAATTGCTATCGTATTGTAAACAAAACATTGTCAAAGACTCTCATTGTTTGGAAAGATATTAATACACCTAGGAGTTGTCAGTTGCCAGTTCGGATATGCAGTGCGGTTAGCTCTGAGAGTCAGTTGTTGAGTCTGTGAAGTCTGTCAGTTCTGTTTGTAAATAAACGTCTGTAATGAAGAATTACTTGTTGTCATCAATATGAACTCAAGACCTTTTGCACGAAGCAGACACCTCCTAATGCAACGTTTTAATTTGGTTGAGGAAGCTGGAATCGCTATAAGTGCAAACAAATTGAAGTGGAACGTTTTAATTTGGTGTTGAGGAGCTGGGATATTATAATATGCTCCCTCAGGTACAGAAAGTGAACAAGCAAGAGCCCATTTATTTAGGCAAGAAATCTGCGCCCTACTCTGAGAAAACCACAAGAAATTAGTAATTGGAGGTGACTTCAACTGCTTTGTGACACAGGAGGACCAGATACTGACTCAAAATATCTCAACAGAACTGCATGATACCATAATAAAAATGAAGCTCAGAGATGTGTGGAGTCAAACAACACCCACACAGAACTGATTTCACATTTTCCCACCACAACAGCAAAACAGGCTGGACAGAATGTCTCTCTCACTCCCTTGTACCAGCAATAGGTTGTGTGGAAATTCAGCCAATGGCATTCTCTGACCACAGTTGTCAGATATGCCAAATAAGCTTGCCACAACAGAAGAAAGAAAGTGGCAAAGTACAATAGAAAATGAATGTGAAAGATCTGAAAGACAGCAAACTTCACAAAGAAATTAGAGAAATGTGGGCATATTGCCTAAAAACGAGAGACACAGAAGAAACAATGATCGACTGGTGGGCGCTGAAAGCTAAACCAATGATCAGAAAAACAATAATAAAATATAATGCAGACAAGACCTTTTGGAAGAAATGCACTGTGGATTTCTACATGCAGTGCATGAGAGACATAATCAACTCTACAGTAGCCACTGAAACTGACTACCTACCGAAACTAAGAAGAATAAACACAAAATTCATTAATATGCAAAAAGAGGACACACAGGAGATAGTAAGAACAAGCCAACCAAAGTGGATGATTGAAGAAAAGCCCACTACAATCCACCACATCTGCAGACTTGTCCGAAATAAGAAACAAAGGCTGATAAAAGAATTGCAGAAAGAAGATGGCAACAAGACAACAGAGACGCCACAAATTGTCGAAGAGATCCACAATCACTTCTGCAAATTATACAGAAGTAAAGCTACTAGTGAAGCCAAAGCAGAAGCCCTCCTACACAACCTGTCAGACGTTCTGACAGATGAAGACAGAGTAAAACTGACAGAGAGAATAGAGAATGACAACCTCTATGACGCCGTAAAATCCAGTGTAACGGGAAAGTCACCAGGAGCGGATGGAATTCCAACAGAACTTTACCGCACCTTCTGGGATGTAATTGGAGACACCATCATGGATGTTGTCAATGACGTGATCGGCGGGACAGAGCTCCTACATGAGTTCATTAAAGGAAACAAGACTTAACGTGAAAAAATGATCGGCCAATATAGACCTATCACACTATTAAACACCGACTACAAGATAGTTGCGTGATGCTTTGTGGGCAAAATGAAACCAGTAATGGTGAAGATCGTAATTCCATATCAAACATGCACATTACCAAGAAGGACGATATTCAAAGCAATTCAAAATACAGAGGGGCCATCAGCTTGTCAGCCATAAACAGGACAGAAGCAGCAATCATGGAGATAGACTTCCAAAAGGCCTTTACAGAGTGAGCCATGACTTCCTGATCAAAGCCATGGAAGATTTCAGACTCGGGTATCACTTCCTGCAAGTCATAAAGAACATCCTAAAAAGTGCTACCTCAACAGCACTGACAAATGTCCATGCCACAAAACAGATACCCATACAAAAATCTATAAGACAAGGATGCCCACTGTCATTGTCTCTGTTCACAATCGTGTTGGACCTTATGATGAGGTAAGTTCAAAATGCATCAAAGGACTCACACTCCATGGAGTGAAGTTAAAATGCAAGGCCTATGCGGATGACATAGGTTTCTTCATCATCAATCAAGCAGAATAAAAGATACCCTATGAAGATTTGAGCAAGTGGCAGGAGTGAAAATAAATCTACAGAAGATGATTCTGCTACCTATCAGAAGCCAAAGACTGATACAAAGAAGCAATTGATATAGAGTGGTAGATACACACAAGTGTCTCAGGCTCCAATTGTATGGATGTCCACTAAAAATGGCTGCACAAATCTGGAGATTGGTACTGCACACCATAAGAGGATTAGCGAGGACAAATGCCAGCAGAGAACTGGATCCACACCAGAAAGCCAAGATGATAAACGAACAGCTCCTATACAAAGTATGGTTTCTTGCCCAAATTTGCAGTCCACCAAAAGAAATAGCATGCACCATAGAAGGGGCAATCCATTATCTTCTCTGGTGACACAAAATTTTCAAAGTGCAAAGGACAACTTGGACTCAAGGTGTGGATGAAAGTGGACTAGGCCTTGTTGACCTCCAACATAAAAGTGAGGTGCTGCTGATACATTGCACAAATATTATGGCAGGAACTACCCCAACGGCATCACAGCTTGCATGGTAAATACATACAGGCCAGGATCTCAGGAAGCACCAGTTAATATCACTGATATCCCATACAAGCTAAAATATGTAAAGGATTTTTACTTACAGAGAGGCTACATACTAGAAAAGGCCATCCACCATTGAACAAGGACTACAAAGAAGTTATACATAGGACTATGAGGGAAAACACAGAGAAACAGGATAGAGGCCAAAAAGCCAGACATAAATTGGAAACAAGTTTGGAAAAACCTGAACGAAAGTGCACTTCCCAAGAAGATAAAATCCACCTGGTATAAGTTATAAACGAGGCAATATTGACCAATGCCAGACTGGATGCAATAAAGTTAAGGCCGTCGGAGAAATGCCACTCCTGGGATCAAAGGGACACACAAGAGCACTGTTTCCAATGTGGCAACGCAGCAACAATATGGGATACCTGTAAAGAAATGATAGCACTAATAAACAAAACAGTACTAGCAAACATAACACATGAGCTGCTGACCACACCAGACATAAAACCCTTTCCAAGACAAAAAGAAACAACAACTTCATTGATCTTAAGGCCAAACAGTCCACTCAATTATAGACCTCAAACACATGGATCTTAAGGCCAAACAGTCCACTCAATTATAGACCTCAAACACAAAGGCAAAATTGAATATGCCACATACCTATGGGAAGAAAATAGAAAAGCCATGGTGTCCAAAAGCTACCAAACAGAATTCATGAATTTTCTATGGATAGCCCTGGAGGCAGCCTTCAGAAAATCCATCCCACCTGTGTGAGGTCATCACCCCGCCCGCTGTAGACAGAGATACAGATGAGGGAAGCCAGCGGCCAGCCGCAGACCATAGCTGCCCCTCCCCCATCCTCAGCCACGCCCCACCAACCACTTTCTGCTGGCATCTCAGCAACAGTGCTCTAGTGAAGTGGGCAAAAATAATCCATGTGCCTCAGTGATTGGGCATACAAAAGTGATACACAGTGATTTCTCCCCACAGCAGTGCTAATCCCAAATCCGTGTTACACTCTCCCATTAAACTTGATTCAACAAAATTCAAAATCATTCTGAACCCATCTACTTCTGTAGCTCTCCATATTTAATTTCATCTCTCGTATTCTTTCCTTTTCCTGCTTTATTGTGACATTAATATGTGCTGTGTTTCTTCGCTCCAAGCCTCATGTAACCTTTGCTGAAGCAAATACCCTTTCTTTTGCCACCATTGTTACTGTAGTTACTGCCACACCTGAAAATTGACAAAATGGAGATTGATTGTAGCAAAACGTGCACCTAAACCAGAATACAAGCAAATAACTCTGAAGAACTATGCAATGAACTCTTGACACGATGCCAAACAACAAAAGTAAAATGTAAAAGTAAGATTTAATACTTGAAAAAATTGAACTAACAGACGAATTTCATAAAATTTATACCTCATAGTTATCTTTGTACACCGTTACAAGAAATAAACATTTATGATATTGTTATAAAAAAAGAGGTTTGATTCCTGGCCAAAGCAAATATTTTTTGCATGCATAGTGATATTAATTACCTCGCAATAATTATTGTGCTTGGCTTGCTGCCCACCGTGAACACGTGTGTCAATGCCCATTGTGAGTCCCAGGAAGCCAAGGATTACCAGCCACCCCGCCGTTGCCAGCCGGCCTATGGATGCCCCCTCTGCCCCCCCCCCCCACCATACCCGCTACCTGAGGTGGATGCCAAGCGAACTGCAGCTTCTTCACCTTGGCGAGTATAAAACTTTGTACCTATAATATTTAATAAATGGAAAATAATGGCAATGCTCAGTCGTGAAGACACAATCCAGTGCACATTTGAGAGAAATTGGAAGAAGGTGACTGCAGTCGACATCCACAATTGGATTATTGATTATATAAAAGTGTCGATAGAGGACATTGTTGGAATTCAGTTGGACTTCATTCTGTATGCTCTATTTATAAAAATAGGAAATGTCACAGAAATTGACAGACTGGTGAATACAAATGGGGGAATATAGAAATTTAAACACAGAGGTGTGTCAGTAAACAACGTTTACATGCAGCTACAGTATCAGCAACGTCAAAATCTACAATTTATCATTTGAAGTATCAGCCGAGGAAATCATAAAGGGCTGGAGGCTTTATGGAAAAGTTTTTAGAATCAAAAGAGAAAAATGGGGGAGTGTTTACCGTATACAGGTGGACTGTAGCATCTGAATGGTAAAAATGGACCTCAAAACAGGAACAAGGGTTTTGCCTCATCCACCAGACAGCTGCAGATCTGCTCCAGCCACACTGACATATGAGAAATGAATGCCTGTGGAAAAGATCAGTACACTGGGAGAGCACAAAATCTCACCTCCAAATTTCCACTGATTAGGGACGCGGACTCGCCACAGTAGAAACAGCCACAGGAGAGGAAGGGCAATGGCAGACATGTCCTTAGTGCCAGGATTTCAGCAAACGTTAAAACCTGCGAAGATCCCAGTGAGGATCCCCCCCACTGTTCCACCCTTTGGAGCTCGCCTTGCCTGGGCTTGAGCACTCTGTTGCACCCACACGACTCACCCCACTCCCTATAGCTCGCTCATGACAGGAGACTGGAAATAGTACCTGCACTTGCATTCTGGAGCCTACATGGTGTTGTTTGTAGTGGTTTCTTTATTCGCAGCAGTTGCTTTGTGAGTGTGAACGAGTGAACATAGTATTTTCGTTTTGTGCACTGTTGGTTTTTAACTAATTGTGCTTGAAGCAGAGTGGTTTCTTTATTTGCAGTGGTTGCTTTGTGATTGCGAAGTAGTCCACATGGTTCTTTCATTCTGTGCCTGGTTTTTTTTTTTTTTTTTTTTTTTTTTTTGCTGATTGTGCTTACAGCAAAGTGTGTGGGCAAGAGTATAATTAGAGAAAGAATCTCAGGCTGCATGTTTGCAAACACCATCAACAGAAGCTGCCTGTTACCACTTGAGCGCTTGTAGCTTCTTATCAGTGCTACGTTGTGACAAGACTTTTTCCCTTCAAAAGATCTGTATTGCCACCAAAGAAATATTCATGGCTTGCAGGAAAGAGCATTCTTCTTTAAGTGTACATCATGCCCATTTGAAAGTAGTTCAAAAGGGGTTGGATAGATCATTTACAAACTGCTCATGAAATCTGGAATTCTCAGCTGAAGATGAGTTTTTACAGTGGAAAGAAGAAACTGAACATGTAACACATTCAGAGTTTGTTTATGTTTAGAGCTAGTAGACCCATGCATTTAATTATCTCAAGAAGAAAATCACAGATCTGAATAAAGGGAATAGGCATACCGGCTCATTAAATCTAAATCAGTGTCAGTGTCGAGAAATGTGAGTGAGTTTCAGGAATCACTGTAAAAAGCACTGAAGGAGCTCAGTAGTGACAATGGCATCAGAATTTGCTTCATACTTCAAGACACACTGGGAGGCAAATGTGGAGTGTTAGGCCTACTGTCAGAGAATGTATGCTGGTCTCAACACCAACATGCACGTGGAGAGTATGCATAAGATGTTAAAGGAGACACATGGTAATGCCAGCCAGATTAAATGACTGGATAAAGGCATATCTACACTGATATCCCTAGTTACAGCCAAGACGTTTGACTGGCTTATAGGAAATGTAAAAGGGCAGGTTACAAACAAAGTTCACGACATTCGTAAGAAGCACAAAACTAGCTTGTTAATGGACAAGGACCTTATCACTAAGGTAGCTGGTGGCTGAGAAGTACCATGTGCAACATCTTCAGAGGTGCACATTGTTAAACATAATAGAGTCAACTGTGAGTGCAAATTAAAACAAACTGATGGCAATGTGTGCATTAAAAAGTATTATTGTAAATGTATGGATTACAGTATTAGATTCAATATGTGTAAGCACATTCACACTGCCAAGAAGACAGTGTGGATGAAAATCTCCTGGAAAGTTCAGAAGTACTGGTTAGAGATGTAGATGTTGAAACTAACAGTAGGAGAGAAGGAATATAATCCAAAGTAAGCAGAAAATCTGTTTCAGAAACACCAAAATCATTGTTAGAAGGAAAACAGAAGCTTATTTCAGTGTTTTCCAATATTGTCAGTGGAATGTCAGAGACTGAACTGCAGTTACCCAAAAAAACTGTGTTATCTTTCAAGGCAGATACAGGAGCTGTTCAAGCTAGAAATGGTTACTTCAGAGAAACAGATAGGAGACAGAAAATAAAATCTACACCACAGAGGTGACTGTTTTCTACCAAGAAGAAAACAGCATGTAATATTTGTCTGGCCATTCCAGATACTGAAGAAAGCTGTGAAATAGTAAGATCACTTCTGGATGAGGTTATGTATCTGTTTTCAACTTTTTGAATAGATATGTTTGTGTGTTGAACCTTGGCAGAGTAGAATGTAATTCACAGTTAATATACAAATTTCTTTTCAGCACCTGTCAATTTTGCCTGAATTGTAATATGAATTTTTTTTAGCAAAGTTCGACATGAATCATGATGTTCCTGTGGAGCATAGTTGTGCCATGCCAGATGTACAGCACAGCAAAACAGGTAAAACTTGATGGGTTACATCATTCCAAATGTGTGTGATACTCTCTAATGAGCCAGCCGTGGTGCCCGAGCGGTTCTAGGCGCTTCAGTCCAGAACCGCGCGACTGCTACGGTCGCAGGTTCCAGTCCTGCCTCGGGCATGGATGTGTGTGATGTCCTTAGGTTAGTTAGGTTTAAGTAGTTCTAAGTTCTAGAGAACTCATGACCTCAGATGTTAAGTTCCATATTGCTCTGAGCCATTTGAACCATTTTGAACTCTCTAATGTCCTCATACCAAATAAACATGTCAGATCAAGTAAAATTTAGAAAGTTGCTGTTCAGTATAGTGTAGTGTGTTTTGGTTCTGATGTATAAGTTACTCACAGTACAGTGTGTGCAGTTTTTCAGTACCTATCAATTTTGCCTCAATTGTGATATGATATTTATTTGCAGGGCTTGACACCAAAAATCAATTACATGTTGTGGAGCTACCATGCACTATGTTATGGCAGCCAGCTGTTCAATGTGGTGTTTCAGGTCTGTATAAAGTAAATGTAATGGAAATAACATTATTTGAGTATAATGAAATTCTAAAAACATGTATGAACATTAATACTTTTATATTCTATTTTATTTGTGTTTGCATTACAATATGAAATTTATTTACATGACTGGACATGAACAACACTGTTTCCATGCAGCTTGGTCATGCCATATCAAATGTGCCACACAGCACAGGTAACACTTGGGGGACCCATCATATCAAATGTCTGTGGTACTGCTCTAATGACTTCATAGTCATTAACAATGACAGATTAGGTTATAGTTACAACGTTGCTATCAAGTAGCAGTATAGTGTGGCTACTTTCTGATTTAAAATTTACATACAGTCCAGATTATGCCCCCTCAACAGCAGAATGAGGATGGTCCCAGTTTGCAACATTAGCAATTCAGGGCAAAAATAAACTCCATCCCTTGAAGCAGAGTGAGTAACACATCAGGTATGTAATATGGTTTGTTTTAAATAAGTAACCCTATTTGTTAAAGCAATAGTGTTTCATATAATGACTGCCTGTCTAAAATGTGAAGATACCCTAATTTAAACTTTCTAATTTACTCACAGTTAGGCCTACACAATTTCTGAAGTGGTAGTTGTGGAGTTAGCAGAATAGTAGTTGTAACTATATTCTTTCTAAACAGCAGAACTTCAATGCAGTGATTACTTGCAGTCTGGATATGCCATCTAAAGAACCAATAAGAGAGGTCCCAAACATTTGGAGCTTGGCACTGATGTCGAGTCAGGCTCCTCAGGATGCTTCAAGAGCAGAGGACCTAATATACCCAACATTGGATTTAGAAGACCAGTACTGGGATCCACTCAGCCTTACCTAGCTGCCAGAAGGAGAGTTGAAAATACCTTGTAATTCCATCACTTCAGAGGTGTGGATCAGGATCCACTCAGCCTCACAAAGCCTAGAGAATGGCATGTCAGGTATGTAATGGTGTTTCAGTTAATAGGGCACAATATAAGAATTTTTTATACTGGTTTTCTACCCAGTATGACACTAATCATTATTCACACTACTGTTATTTGGTAGCAAGATGGCATGCCTAAATTTTAATTAAATCTTTATTTTCAGTCCAGAGTGTGATGCTCTGAAAGCATATGGGAAGGACCTGAGATGTTGCCACCATTTGCAGTTCAGGAAAGCATTCCACTCTGTTCTCTAGAGCTGCCTCATTAGAAGATTTGAGAGGAACTGCCATATCTGATCCCAGAACTGAAGACCACTCAGCCTCTTCAGGATGTCTAATAAATAGAATTAGGGACTGAAATGCTATGTGGCTTCACCAGGTCATCACAGTAACACTCCAAGTAAGTAACAATAATTCATCTAGTAATACACCACATAACAGTGCTTCTATAAAATTCCTTTAATTTCCTTGATTGAACACAAAATGACATCTAAAGAAACCTTTTGTTAAACTGGTGCATTCCACATCATTACAGAGTGTTGTATTCATGATCTTTGGAATAAGTATATATTTAATATGATGTGAATTTTATTTGCTTGTCCAGTCATCAAGAACTGGATTTCTTCAGCATCATCAACAGCCAGAGGAATGTTACATACTGTGTCCTTCTTGAAAGAAAACAGCTTACTCTATGGAATTAGTTTTTTTTTCTGGCTCCTATCTTTTTTTTCTGAAGAAATTATTTTGAGCTCAAACAGACCATACATTTGCCATAAAGGATAACAGTTTTTTTGGCTAACTGCATTTCATTCCTTTCATTCCACAGACAAGATTCAGAAACACTGAAATAAGCTTCTGTTTCTCATGCAATGATCACTCAGGTGTCCTACAAATAGATATTCTGCTTGCATCAGCTAAAATTGCTTGTCTCTCATTCACTACGTGTCTACTTCAACATCAGCAACCAATAAATTTGATACTTGTGGTTTTTCATGCATAATGTCATCTTCACACACAGTGTGAATGTATAGCTTATACATACTGAATCTAATACTGTAATTCATAGAATACCTATGTATGCACACATTGCAAATCACTACATTTTAATTTACACTCAGAGCTGACTCTTATCTTTAACAATGTACACCTTTGAAGATGTTGTAGATGGTACTTCTCAGTCACCATCTACCTTATTAATTAGGTCCTTGTCCAATTTCTTAACTAGTTTTTGTACTAGTTTTGTGCTTATGATAAATGTTCTAAACTTTACTCGTGTCCTTCCCTTTTACATTCACTATAAGCAAGTCAAACATCTTTGCTGTAACTAGCAAAGTCAGTGTAGATATTGTTTTGTCCACTCATTTTATCTGCCTGTCACTGCCAAGTTTCTCTTAACTTTCTATGCATACTCTCCACATGCATCTTGGTGTTGGGACCAGCATACATTCTATGACAGTAGGTCCAACGCTTCATGTTTCTCTCAGTGTGTGTTGAAGTATGAAGTGAATTCTCATGTGTCACAGTCACTACTAAGCTTCTGAAGTGCTTTTAGCAGTGACCCCTGAAACATTCTTACATTTCTCAACACTGACACTGATTTAATGAGCCTTGTTTCTTTTATTCAGATCTGCATTTTCCCCCTTATATTAGTTTTCCATGCTCTAGCCACATGCCAGGTATAATAAATACACTCCATAGGAGCTTCTTTTGTCCTGTTCCATGATAAATTAGACGTGAATACATTGGGGCAAATTGGTCGAACCTGTGATTTCAAATAGTTCCTGTACAAAATCAGGAAAGCACATGGAAACTCTTGCCTGAGATCATCCAGTACTAATAGAGTGCTAACTTCTAAGTCATGCCCATTAAGCCCATTGGTTTCATGTATATTTGTTAACATTTTGCATTGTGCATTAGTCATTAAAATTACTATGAAACTTTCACTTCTCAGTTCTTGACGTTCTCGGGTAAGTTGTTTTGTTGTTTTTAAGATGTCACACATATTCACACCTTAGTTCATTTTTTTAACGAAGCATCAACACTGACTATATCATTTTGATGCGTGACTAACTTACACAGGTGTTGTTTCAATATTACGTAAGTACTACTCAGCTGTCAAATTGATTCCATGGAAGCTTGAATCCAGCTAACTTGCTCATTGTTGTCTAGAGCTTTATCAATTGGAATTGCTATTGCAAAATATATATATATATATATATATATATATATATATATATATATATATATATATATATATATATATATATATATATATATATATATATATACCTAAGATATCCTGTTCTTTTAACTCAGTAACAGGTGGCTTAACTCTTGCTTATGAACAATGTGGGTCAACACAAAATTAGTTGGTTCGTGTACAGTTACTTTCATCTATAGAGGGCACTTTCCATGCATTTTGTTGGTGGCTTTCATTTTAAGATGTCTTGTGCCTTTACCTCTGGAGATAAAGTTATCTAACCGATAGCAACCATAATAATGTGTAGAGCTAATAGAGCCATGCATTTTAACAAACTTTGAATGTGTCTTACTTTCCGTTTCTTTCTTTCTGCTGTAAAAATTAATTTTCACTTAAAAATTTCAGATATTTGAAATTTATGTTGATTTCATGAGCAATTTGTAAATGATGTATTCAATCTCATTTAGAACTACTTTATGCTGTGTAGGACATACACTAGAGGATCAATGCCTGTTCCCACAAACCATGAATATTTTGTTGGTACTCCATTTTGAGGCCATGAGTGGCCTACCGGGACAGTCCGACCACCATGTCATTCTCAGTGGAGGATGCGGATAAGAGAGGCATGGGGTCAGCACACCGCTCTCCTGGTCATTATGATGGTATTATAACATTTCAGCTTCTCAAAACCAAATTAAAACGTTCCACTTCAATTTGTTTGCTCTTATAGCGATCCCAGCTCCTCCACCAAATTATAACATTTCAGCTCCTCAACACCAAATTATAACATCCCAGCGTCTGGATAACCTTCACCAGATTTGTACCGATGTTTCCAGAAATATCTTGACATTTGATTCTGGATATTTCTTGAGTGATTTAGAACAACTATTTATATGTAAAATGATTTAAACCGTGTTTCAAAACGTAAATAAATATTTTTAGCAATATTTCTTGATACAAATCGTCTTTCGAAATTAGGTTATGAAACAGTTTTAACAAGTTTTCGTATTTTTGCGATCATAATATAGAATTTCTCCATAGAAAGTTCCAAAAGTGTGCATTAAACGTTCATTTACAGACTTTCTCTTTAGCTGGTGAGTTTTTAAAAGTATCTTGTCCATATTATACGAAATAATTTAGCTCAAAACTGATAATTTATACAATTAATCAGAGCTACAGCAAACAGTGAGTCTTTCTTTTACAAAATGAAATATAATTACAAAATTGAATGAAAATAGGTTACTAACACTAATATATATTTACATTAATTCTGTTTTTCTTCTTTCTGTGCAAAATGTCCTAATATTGACACAGTACAATATTTAAACATCACCAAAGTTTCCCTTTACATTTTGCATATCTGTATCGACATCCCCTAAAAGTCTACAGTATCGAATACTTCAGTATGTCCCAATATGTCCTGTAATGTTACACAACCCCCCCCCCCCCCCCCCCCCCCCATCAGCACTTCCACATGAAACACGGAAGGGTTGATGTCCTTACATTACAAAACAGAAAAGTTTTACACATATCTTTGGTGTCTTCTTTCTTGAAGACCGGTGATCTTCTTTCTTGAAGGTCGGTGATCTTCTTCCTTAAAGGTCGGTATACCTCAATGCCACACACTGTATTTCAGTCTCATCTTCACAGTCCGTATGGTTTCCATATACACTGCAGGCTATCACAGGCTGCAATAGCACAGTCCGCTATGAATATACAGCATACAGTGGTCAAACCCAGTTAAACATTAGCAAAAGCATTTAATAGTCGGTGGACCGGTTTTTAAGGACACAGAAATTTGAATTCTCTAAAGTGTAATTACTCAAGAAAATTTACTCTAAATAATTTCTTAAAGCTAAGAGAGGATAGACTGACAGATGGAGAAAATTGATTATACAGGATCACAGAATAAGTGTAAGATGCAATGCCAGAATACGAAAATGAAATATGATAATTGCATAGCTAGGGGACCTAGTGCTCGCCAAACACTTAGCACACAAAGAATGTATGCTCCCCTGAGGAATCAGATAAATACAACATAACAAAGTATACAAAAATATCCTGGTAAGATTACATATAAAAGTCTATAAACATTTATTATCTAAAATACTTTTTTACATTTTTTTATACAATTTCAGTGCGGTCACGTTTCATAGGCCAAACAGTCTGCCAGATCTATCATCAAAAACATCACAGTAATTCCACAATAATCTTTCCAACTCTACCTTCTGTTCTTGGTTCAAATTATCTGATTCCCGTAATTTTTCTTGAACTATATCCCCATATTCTCCATCATCATGATCCTCAGTAATTTCCTCTACACAATAACCACTGTCTTTAGAAAATGTAACGTCCCTAATTTCAATTCCCTTATTAGCACAGTTTTGAACCGACATGTCAGTACTGGAACATACTCTCGTCTTAGGATCAATAAAGGTAAACAAACTCTTTTCCCAATCAAGTGCTGCATTAGCTTTTAATATCCAGTCCATACCCAACAGTACATTCTCATTTAGGTCACTTATTACAAGACATCCTTGAGTAAACTGTACATCATTTATACTGAAGGACAACAACACCTGTCTATTAACAATTTTGCTCAGTTTGCCGGTAATGCCTCTAATTTTTATCCCAACAACTGGTAATTCAACAAAGTCAGGATCATGCTTAATTATATCTCTTAATTTGCTTGAAATGGCACTAATTGGACTCCCTGTGTCAATCAAACAATACCCTTCCCAACCTGCAGCTTTAATTTTTATGTATGGACTACCAATAGTGGTGTTTTCCCTTTCTTCCTGTTCTTCATACAAAAGATCTTCTGCTATCTCATCATACCTCTGTTCCATATTTAGGTTTTCTTTATTAGGCAATACTTTCTTCAAACTTCTAGGTCTACTGGAATTTACTGGAATGTCTGGATTACTATTTACCTCACACACATCCTGACTAGTACCCCCGTTTGATGATTTCATTAGGCTTAAAAGCAGAAAGTGGTTCACAAATTTACCTTAATTTGATCTTAACATCATTGTCATCACTGTAATCTTTAAATTTGTCCCAAACAGTTTTCAAAATAATCTCAGATGCATCAGCACAATCAACCCCCCTGTCTCCTGATGTATTACTAAGCTGAACTGGCACAATCTGATTCTCATGTGGAATGTAGTTAGAGTTCCTGGCACAACTATTCTCAACACTATTGCTTATAACATCCTCCTTAACTTCAACATAAACTATTCCATCAAATTCACCATCAAAATCTTCTAGTACATAATCACCATTAGCCTTAACATCAACATTATCATCATCATTGCCTGAGCTTACACTACAAACACTACTAGTATCACCAACATTACTCACAACACCATCTTCACCAACCACATCCACATGAATATCAGACTTTCCAGAAACTTCAGTACAAACATCATTATGACAACTTACATCTAAAACATCACCACACATAAGTTTGTACAATCCAAAATTATCAAAGTTATCCTTACCTTTCATTTCAGCATTAGGTGCTTCTTCTTGATTATATAAATTTGCAATTATATCATCTTCTAAGCCTACTTCATCAAAGGTAGCCTGGTTCCTATTACAGTTGTTTCTAGTATTTTCTCTGATGACATTCCAAAATTTCCTGTCAAATTTAATTTTTTCATTACCTCTATCTACAGATCGATCATAAGCATACTGTCTATACTGGTTAGGTCTCTGATTATAGTGCTGTCTGTTCCGGGTGAAATTAGCCTGATTTTGAAAATTCCTTGCCCCAAACTGACAGACTCCCAGTGGAGTATTTAGTCGTTTAAAGGCCTATGTCTGTCGTTTCCCTGCCTCGGGTTACCTTCTCTCATGTCATTACCCCAGGACCTGTTTTGATTTTCCCATTCTCTGTTTGAATTAAAGTGCTGATCATTCCTACCAAAATTTCTTCTGTCATTGCTATTATAATTATCCCTGTTGTTGTTAAAGTTTCTTCGTTCACTATTATTGTTATTATTTCCACGGTTCGGTTCCCACCCTCTGTGTGATGAACCTACAAAGTCGTTAAATCTGTTGTTTTGTTCAAAGGCTCTATCAAGTTTGTCCACATATTTCAAGAATTGTTCTATGGACTCATCTGGACCATATACTAAACCCCATTGTACTCTTTTCGGAAGTCTCCGTTTTAGTGCATCAATTTGAGTTAGCTCATCAAATGGCTTATCCAGATGCACTAATTTTTGCAACTGTTTCTCACAATAGGCTTTCATTGACCCATCAGATTCTCTGTAACTAGGACCATTCAAGAATTCACTTTTGATTCGAGCTTGCTCAGTTTCAGACCAAAATTTGGTTAGAAAACATTTTTCGAAATCTTCAAATGACATTTCCGCGGAGCAATTCTGATTGTCCCACGAAAGCGCCTCACCATCAAGTAATTTCTTTACAAATTTTATCTTAACACTATCTGCCATTATGGACGTTATATGCTCCTTGCAGAATTGCATGAAGTATTTTGGGTGTATATTCTTGTCACCGGGATAAGTTTTAATGGGAAAATTTCCCCATACCCCATGACAACTATTACTAAAACCTTTTTGCAACATAGTTTCTTGTATTTCTACAAATTTTCTGTCTACAGTTTTTTCGACATTACCTACTCTACTACAAGTTTCTGTGATCTTTTTGTCAGAATCAGATTTGAAAGATTCAATTTCACTTTCAAAAAATCGTTTTGTCTATTCAAATTCATTTCTCAATTGAGAATTTTCCTCATTAACAAAATCAACAACTTTTTTAAGTTTTGACTGGTTATTTGAAATTTCGTTACTTAAATCAGTTTCAAGGCCGGAAATTTTGCTCTCAACCGTGTCCACACGACAACTAAGTTCTTTTTGGTTTGACTCAAAAGTAATTCGCCATTCTTCGAGAACCTGATTAGTGTGAGCAATCTGTTCTGTATTTGAATTTATTTCTGATTTTAAATCACACACAGCCTTCGAAATCGACCTGTCCATCTGTTGTTGTGTCTGTTCAATTTGTTGACGTAATTCGGCACGAGAATCGTCCATCTTCGAGTTTGTGTTATCCAACTTCGAGTTTAACTCTGAAAACATTTGTTTTAACATTTCCAACATTCCTTCACTGTCAGAAGCACGTTCCCTAATAGGTGTACTCGCTACACCGCTGTCAATACTGAAATCTGCGTCTTTTTCCATTATTTTAGGAAGCAGGTACTTATCTTAGTGTCCGTCGGCGGTCGTTGGTGTCCGTGTTTTGCGAAATTTCTTCAATTACAGGATGGTTTCGCTTGGTTGATTCATTCCTCTTCTTGTGACCCCAGAATCGACGTATTTACTTCTGAAGAATGACTGGTCCGTCGTATATCCTCTTCTTGTGGTCCCAAAACAGACGTATTTTCTTCTTGTGATCCCATAAGAGACGTATTTTATTTTGAAGAATCACTGGGTGGTCGTCATATCCTCTGCTTCCTCCACCAAATTATAACATTTCAGCTCCTCAACACCAAATTAAAACGTTCCACTTCAATTTGTTTGCACTTAAAGCGGTCGCAGCTCCTCCACCAAATTATAACATTTCAGCTCCTCAACACCAAATTATAACATCCCAGCTTCTGGATAACCTTCACCAGATTTGTACCGATGTTTCCAGAAATATCTTGACATTTGATTCTGGATATTTCTTGAATGATTTAGAACAACTATTTATATGTAAAATGATTTAAATCGTGTTTCAAAACGTAAATAAATATTTTTAGCAATATTTCTTGATACAAATCGTCTTTCGAAATTAGGTTATGAAACAGTTTTAACAAGTTTTCGTATTTTTGCGATCATAATATAGAATTTCTCCATAGAAAGTTCCAAAAGTGTGCATTAAACGTTCATTTACAGACTTTCTCTTTAGCTGGTGAGTTTTTAAAAGTATCTTGTCCATATTATACGAAATAATTTAGCTCAAAACTGATAATTTATACAATTAATCAGAGCTACAGCAAACAGTGAGTCTTTCTTTTACAAAATGAAATATAATTACAAAATTGAATGAAAATAGGTTACTAACACTAATATATATTTACATTAATTCTGTTTTTCTTCTTTCTGTGCAAAATGTCCTAATATTGACACAGTACAATATTTAAACATCACCAAAGTTTCCCTTTACATTTTGCATATCTGTATCGACATCCCCTAAAAGTCTACAGTATCGAATACTTCAGTATGTCCCAATATGTCCTGTAATGTTACACAACCCCCCCCCCCCCCCCCATCAGCACTTCCACATGAAACACGGAAGGGTTGATGTCCTTACATTACAAAACAGAAAAGTTTTACACATATCTTTGGTGTCTTCTTTCTTGAAGACCGGTGATCTTCTTTCTTGAAGGTCGGTGATCTTCTTCCTTAAAGGTCGGTATACCTCAATGCCACACACTGTATTTCAGTCTCATCTTCACAGTCCGTATGGTTTCCATATACACTGCAGGCTATCACAGGCTGCAATAGCACAGTCCGCTATGAATATACAGCATACAGTGGTCAAACCCAGTTAAACATTAGCAAAAGCATTTAATAGTCGGTGGACCGGTTTTTAAGGACACAGAAATTTGAATTCTCTAAAGTGTAATTACTCAAGAAAATTTACTCTAAATAATTTCTTAAAGCTAAGAGAGGATAGACTGACAGATGGAGAAAATTGATTATACAGGATCACAGAATAAGTGTAAGATGCAATGCCAGAATACGAAAATGAAATATGATAATTGCATAGCTAGGGGACCTAGTGCTCGCCAAACACTTAGCACACAAAGAATGTATGCTCCCCTGAGGAATCAGATAAATACAACATAACAAAGTATACAAAAATATCCTGGTAAGATTACATATAAAAGTCTATAAACATTTATTATCTAAAATACTTTTTTACATTTTTTTTATACAATTTCAGTGCGGTCACGTTTCATAGGCCAAACAGTCTGCCAGATCTATCATCAAAAACATCACAGTAATTCCACAATAATCTTTCCAACTCTACCTTCTGTTCTTGGTTCAAATTATCTGATTCCCGTAATTTTTCTTGAACTATATCCCCATATTCTCCATCATCATGATCCTCAGTAATTTCCTCTACACAATAACCACTGTCTTTAGAAAATGTAACGTCCCTAATTTCAATTCCCTTATTAGCACAGTTTTGAACCGACATGTCAGTACTGGAACATACTCTCGTCTTAGGATCAATAAAGGTAAACAAACTCTTTTCCCAATCAAGTGCTGCATTAGCTTTTAATATCCAGTCCATACCCAACAGTACATTCTCATTTAGGTCACTTATTACAAGACATCCTTGAGTAAACTGTACATCATTTATACTGAAGGACAACAACACCTGTCTATTAACAATTTTGCTCAGTTTGCCGGTAATGCCTCTAATTTTTATCCCAACAACTGGTAATTCAACAAAGTCAGGATCATGCTTAATTATATCTCTTAATTTGCTTGAAATGGCACTAATTGGACTCCCTGTGTCAATCAAACAATACCCTTCCCAACCTGCAGCTTTAATTTTTATGTATGGACTACCAATAGTGGTGTTTTCCCTTTCTTCCTGTTCTTCATACAAAAGATCTTCTGCTATCTCATCATACCTCTGTTCCATATTTAGGTTTTCTTTATTAGGCAATACTTTCTTCAAACTTCTAGGTCTACTGGAATTTACTGGAATGTCTGGATTACTATTTACCTCACACACATCCTGACTAGTACCCCGTTTGATGATTTCATTAGGCTTAAAAGCAGAAAGTGGTTCACAAATTTACCTTAATTTGATCTTAACATCATTGTCATCACTGTAATCTTTAAATTTGTCCCAAACAGTTTTCAAAATAATCTCAGATGCATCAGCACAATCAACCCCCCTGTCTCCTGATGTATTACTAAGCTGAACTGGCACAATCTGATTCTCATGTGGAATGTAGTTAGAGTTCCTGGCACAACTATTCTCAACACTATTGCTTATAACATCCTCCTTAACTTCAACATAAACTATTCCATCAAATTCACCATCAAAATCTTCTAGTACATAATCACCATTAGCCTTAACATCAACATTATCATCATCATTGCCTGAGCTTACACTACAAACACTACTAGTATCACCAACATTACTCACAACACCATCTTCACCAACCACATCCACATGAATATCAGACTTTCCAGAAACTTCAGTACAAACATCATTATGACAACTTACATCTAAAACATCACCACACATAAGTTTGTACAATCCAAAATTATCAAAGTTATCCTTACCTTTCATTTCAGCATTAGGTGCTTCTTCTTGATTATATAAATTTGCAATTATATCATCTTCTAAGCCTACTTCATCAAAGGTAGCCTGGTTCCTATTACAGTTGTTTCTAGTATTTTCTCTGATGACATTCCAAAATTTCCTGTCAAATTTAATTTTTTCATTACCTCTATCTACAGATCGATCATAAGCATACTGTCTATACTGGTTAGGTCTCTGATTATAGTGCTGTCTGTTCCGGGTGAAATTAGCCTGATTTTGAAAATTCCTTGCCCCAAACTGACAGACTCCCAGTGGAGTATTTAGTCGTTTAAAGGCCTATGTCTGTCGTTTCCCTGCCTCGGGTTACCTTCTCTCATGTCATTACCCCAGGACCTGTTTTGATTTTCCCATTCTCTGTTTGAATTAAAGTGCTGATCATTCCTACCAAAATTTCTTCTGTCATTGCTATTATAATTATCCCTGTTGTTGTTAAAGTTTCTTCGTTCACTATTATTGTTATTATTTCCACGGTTCGGTTCCCACCCTCTGTGTGATGAACCTACAAAGTCGTTAAATCTGTTGTTTTGTTCAAAGGCTCTATCAAGTTTGTCCACATATTTCAAGAATTGTTCTATGGACTCATCTGGACCATATACTAAACCCCATTGTACTCTTTTCGGAAGTCTCCGTTTTAGTGCATCAGTTTGAGTTAGCTCATCAAATGGCTTATCCAGATGCACTAATTTTTGCAACTGTTTCTCACAATAGGCTTTCATTGACCCATCAGATTCTCTGTAACTAGGACCATTCAAGAATTCACTTTTGATTCGAGCTTACTCAGTTTCAGACCAAAATTTGGTTAGAAAACATTTTTCGAAATCTTCAAATGACATTTCCGCGGAGCAATTCTGATTGTCCCACGAAAGCGCCTCACCATCAAGTCATTTCTTTACAAATTTTATCTTAACACTATCTGTCATTATGGACGTTATATGCTCCTTGCAGAATTGCATGAAGTATTTTGGGTGTATATTCTTGTCACCGGGATAAGTTTTAATGGGAAAATTTCCCCATACCCCATGACAACTATTACTAAAACCTTTTTGCAACATAGTTTCTTGTATTTCTACAAATTTTCTGTCTACAGTTTTTTCGACATTACCTACTCTACTACAAATTTCTGTGACCTTTTTGTCAGAATCAGATTTGAAAGATTCAATTTCACTTTCAAAAAATCGTTTTGTCTATTCAAATTCATTTCTCAATTGAGAATTTTCCTCATTAACAAAATCAACAACTTTTTTAAGTTTTGACTGGTTATTTGAAATTTCGTTACTTAAATCAGTTTCAAGGACGGAAATTTTGCTCTCAACTGTGTCCACACGACAACTAAGTTCTTTTTGGTTTGACTCAAAAGTAATTCGCCATTCTTCGAGAACCTGATTAGTGTGAGCAAATTTGTTCTGTATTTGAATTTATTTCTGATTTTAAATCACACACAGCCTTCGAAATCGACCTGTCCATCTGTTGTTGTGTCTGTTCAATTTGTTGACGTAATTCGGCACGAGAATCGTCCATCTTCGAGTTTGTGTTATCCAACTTCGAGTTTAACTCTGAAAACATTTGTTTTAACATTTCCAACATTCCTTCACTGTCAGAAGCACTTTCCCTAATAGGTGTACTCGCTACACCGCTGTCAATACTGAAATCTGCGTCTTTTTCCATTATTTTAGGAAGCAGGTACTTATCTTAGTGTCCGTCGGCGGTCGTTGGTGTCCGTGTTTTGCGAAATTTCTTCAATTACAGGATGGTTTCGCTTGGTTGATTCATTCCTCTTCTTGTGACCCCAGAATCGACGTATTTACTTCTGAAGAATGACTGGTCCGTCGTATATCCTCTTCTTGTGGTCCCAAAACAGACGTATTTTCTTCTTGTGATCCCATAAGAGACGTATTTTATTTTGAAGAATCACTGGGTGGTCGTCATATCCTCTGCTTCCTCCACCAAATTATAACATTTCAGCTCCTCAACACCAAATTAAAACGTTCCACTTCAATTTGTTTGCACTTAAAGCGATCGCAGCTCCTCCACCAAATTATAACATTTCAGCTCCTCAACACCAAATTATAACATCCCAGCTTCTGGATAACCTTCACCAGATTTATACCGATGTTTCCAGAAATATCTTGACATTTGATTCTGGATATTTCTTGAGTGATTTAGAACAACTATTTATATGTAAAATGATTTAAATCGTGTTTCAAAACGTAAAGAAACCTTTTTAGCAATATTTCTTGATACAAATCATCTTTGGAAATTGGGGTATGAAACAGTTTTCACAAGTTTTCGTATTTTTTGCGATCATAATATAGAATTTCTCCGTAGAAAGTTTCAGAAGTGTGCATTAAACGTTCATTTACAGACTTTCTCTTTAGCTGGTGAGTTTTTAAAAGTATCTTGTCCATATTATACGAAATAATTTAGCTCAAAACTGATAATTTATACAATTAATCAGAGCTACAGCAAACAGTGAGTCTTTCTTTTACAAAATGAAATATAATTACAAAATTGAATGAAAATAGGTTACTAACACTAATATATATTTACATTAATACTATTTTTGTTCTTTCTGTGCAAAATGTCCTAATATTGACACAGTACAATATTTAAACATCACCAAAGTTTCCCTTTACATTTTGCATATCTGTATCGACATCCCCTAAAAGTCTACAGTATCGAATACCTCAATATGTCCCAATATGTCCTGTAATGTTACAGTATTCTTGACCAAAGCTGCTACTAGTCAGTCAAGTAGCTCCTCAATTCGCACCACAAGGCTGAGTGAACCCTGAAAAATGGCAACAGTGCATGGCGGCGTGGATGGTCACCCATCCAAGTGCTGACCACACCAGACAGCGCTTAACTTCGGTGACCTCACGGAAGCCAGTGTAAATATTTTGTTGGTGGCGATACAAATTATTTTTAAGAAATAAAGTGTCATCAGACATGTTGCTTTGATGAGAAGCTGCAGGCACTATAGTGGTAACATGCAGCTCCTGTTGATGGTGTTTGCAAACATGCTGCCTCAGATTCTATCCATAGTTATACTTGTGCCCACACACTTTGCATTTAAAGGCACTCATTTGACTTATCACCATTAATTGCTGGCCTAACTCAAATACATGCAGCAAATATTTGAAGACATGGGTGTAAGTGCTACTCTGAGATGAACAGGTTGGCACAAGAGGGGAATTGTGTCTGTCTTTCTGACAATTTTAACACAAATGATGCATATCATTGTGCAAGATTTCTTGTGGCATAATCCACTCAATGAATATGCCCTTGAAAAAATTTCTTATGTAATATACGACAGCTGCAAAGTTATTAATTTTAGCTTCTTAAAATAGTTTGGAACTTGCCATTATAATTGCAGAATTTGTCTTCTAAGGTATGATTATTGATGTAAATGTAAGAATATCCTAATCTGACACTGCTGATAAATTCTCAGGAGGTTTTCCATATTCTTCTTGTTTGCTCTTGTGACCTACGTATGTACATTTTTAAAGATTGGAAAGTAACATCAAAATTGCTGGAGGACAAAACAAATAGGTACTCTCAACCCTTACAGATTTATTTCTGTCATTTACAGTAATGTACAATTGTTTGTTCACTGTCATTGTAGTTGAAGCAGTATTTCTCCTTTAGCGCATAATGTAACTATGTATTTTTATATGCTTGGTTGTAATCTGTTTCTGTAATATGTTATTGTTCATGGCATTTTATTTTGTACTAATGTATCTGCAATTGAATGATTGGCTGCATATTGTAAGGTTCATTCTGTAAACTTTAAATTATTTTAAACAAGATTCGACATTTGTATCATACAATAATTTTACTGGACTGTTGGTACTTTATGTATGGAATTAGTTCATAATATTTTAAATTGTACAACTTTTAAATGCTAATGTGTTTTACTATCTAAATAAAAAACTGAAATTGTGACTTGTAGTGTAGTGCAGATTGTGTATTCAAATATAATTTGATATATCATTTGCACAACTAGTTTAACTATATGTTATTGAGGCTATAGTTTTCAAAGTGAAAGGAATTCATTTGTAACCATTGCACTTTTTCTGTTGACATTAGTGCACCTCCAAAGATAATGGTATCTTTTTGAAACATCAGATATTGAGTCCCAGGCTAGATGCAGCTTGTTCCCCACATTTGTTTTACTCTGTTGTGTTAATAACTTATAGAAATTTAATGATTCAATAAAATTGTATCATTGAAGAATTTGCATCTTCATTATTGCATTGTCTGTCCTACATAATTAAATGCTGTTCACTGTGCTGTGGTGTCAAGAACATCCAGTCATCCTAGATATGTTATGTAATGTGAATGTACCTAAGGCTAAAACAAATTGAGCCCCTGAAGCACATCCTTCCATATCTCTCTAAATTTAACAGAAAATCACCACCTAGGCTGTGAGTAAGAATTCTTCACTCTGCCATTTCAATCAATAAAGCTCTTCCTGGAAGGTCTTTGAGAGAGTCACTGTTTGTTTTGAAAGATATGCAAGGAGGTATATAGATCATTAAATTTTTATGACTCGCTCAATTGGCAAGATAGCTACTCTACAAAAGCTGATGTGGTATCTGGTTCACAAAATTCATGTTTCAAAAACAGTACACTCTACTGCACTGTGAAAGATGTAATTTTTGTGGTGTATACATGACAAAGGGTTCTCATTGGTATATCACTTCCCATGAAGCTACATTATTGTTCATGTTTAACTGTGGAATAACTAGTGTGTGACCAACAAAGGAACAACAGACGGCATTTATCTCATTATCTTGCAGTTCCTTGGAATTTATTTCTGATCAGTTTCTTCATTTTATTCAATGAAATACAAGTGCTGCCACCATGTGCCACAGTACAGCTGCTTGCTTGAGTTGAGAACTGGTAACACCTATCATCAAGCCAATACACATGACATATTGAACAATTAGGCAGGATATTTTAGTACCATGGGACATTGAGCCAGCATGGAGTCTGGTCTCTTTTTTCTTGCCTAGGTATATCACCCGAACAAGAATGTTTTCTATGTTCTGTGTCATAATGCTTGAGGTTCTTGTTATGCATCTCTATATCCAGTAGCCAAGATGGTGACTGCATAAGGATGCAATTAGTGAAACTTGTACTTCTGAGCAGAACAGTTTTAAAATAAAAATATTAGGTCTCGCACCACGAATAACTGATAATATTTAAAGACCTGTGGTGATAAGGAAAAATTTTCAGAGAAAAATAGGATAGCTGCATTTTCAGTTGTGATCTGCTGAAGAAACTTCATACCAAGAATGTCCTCAAGAGAGAAATGTAAGCTAATTAATGAGAAATTAATTTTCAACAGTCACTAAATATATTGGATCTGGTGTTGTAATGAGACTGATGAATTCTTTTCATGGGAGGAAATTTACATTAGTGCACTAAATGTCAATATGTTTTGGTAAATGTTGATTTCACAGCAAATTCAATTATATAATCACTTTCATTGCCTCCATAATTTCTATGTCACCCTAATCTAACTATGATCTGAGGTATGTTGGAAGATGTCTTTGTAGTATTTTGTTGCGAAATGTTTGATGAAATGTTGGATGCATAACACTTACACATGTACATTGTAGCTAAATGTATTATGAACTGAAATAAACAACTTTCTGATGTACAGTGCTATGCATTGTTATGTTTTCAGTGGGTGTTGTATCTGATGTACTACTGTACTATGGTGAGTAATATAAATCGTAAATGAAATCAGACACTTTAACTTTAGAGTGAGGGTTTACGAAATAATAGAGATGGTATAACAACACCATTTACAACATAAAACAGCAAGATGTTATATTTATGTATAAATATATGCAAAATGTGGTTAATTTTCACCCACCCCAACACATGGTTGGGGGACTCTGATAAAATAAAGTTGAGAGAAACAAAATTTAAACAACAACTTTAAGTCATTAGATAAACTCTTGTTAAAAAGGGAAAAATAAATGCAAATATAGCAGAATAATTTTGCTGAGTAGTAAATATGAAAGATACTTGGACAACCCTAGCCACTCTCTGAACACACTAAAAGATCCCATAAAAGGACACTTAGGACAAACTTAATAAGACAATCAGTCACAAACAAGAGTACCATGGATGAGCAATCACCAGAGTAATATGGGTTATCCAGCATCTTTAGAAAAACACTAAAACAATTCTGTTAATCATTTCAAATGTTCTAAAATAACAATCAAAAACTAGGAACAAATATTTGCAAAAGTTTACCCTTAGAAAAAATTCATAAACTCTTCTTAATCTCTTTAATTATTCTCCTCACATGAGTTTATGCATAGGAATCCTACTGCTCCTCGTTACGGAATGGCAGACATTGTTCCACCAAGTCAATGGACTTTCCTTTGCTAGTCTGAGTTCTTGAGGATGAATGTGTGAGCAGCATGGTGTAACATGGAAGTAATGAAATCCATATAATCCAACTGGCTGCCTAGTGCCCAATTAGCTATTTTAGGCATTCTCTCTGTTGAGTCTACTTTATCTGACATGTTGGTTTAGATGGGGAAGAAGTCACATACACTAAGGTTATCAGTCACTTCCCAATGTGCAGTTTCGTCAGGATGAGCTAGCAGGTTCAGAATAGGTCTATGGTGTGGATGACCCTGTAACAGAGCTGAAGTGCATAGCATGCATTGTTATTATAGAATAATAACTTAAGTCTGTGTGAGATGCTCAATTTCTCAAACCCTCAGTTAGGTGCCACTCACCCTCATACTGCACTGTGGACATAAAAAACTTCTAGTAGGAAAAATATCTGGATGAACTGTGCAATAACCTCTTAGAGGGTCTCACTATCACAGATCATGCAGTGGAACACACTGTGATGTTAAATAGGTATGTACCATGGCAGCAATTGCCCACACTGAGATGGTTAAGAGCACAGTAAAGGCTGATATGTGCCATTTACAAATACAGCCAGCCCACTGTTTGCTGTCTCATTGGTAATGTCTTCTCTTCAGTAGAGGCTATAGTCTCCCATCATAGAAGTGTCAATAGGTTCAAAAGTGTTCCTTACAGATAGACATAGAACAGTCTTACTTGCACTATGAGCTTCAGTTCCACTATGTGAATTCTGTAATCCATTACATGAGTGCAATTTTATCTACTTTCTTTCTTCTATCCTTCTATTAGGACAGTGAACAACTGTTCAGTGAACTGACAAGCAGGACTTACAGTCTCAGATGTTGAAGCATTGGTGTTGAGTGGGTTCGGGAGTGTTTGGCTTTTGAGTAGCATCACTATCACTAGAGTTTGACATTGATGCGTCTTCTTCCATAGTTGTCCAGCTGCCATGGCCACTACTCTTATGCCCTCATGACAGGGTCACTTGCAGGTGCAGGATTTTGATCGCTTTTTGAGAATTGGCTAGTGCATGTGTTTCTTTTGGTGTTGTACATATTGGGGAGAAGGTGTGCATATTGTTGCTAATGGATTCATTTTTATGTTTGGAAATAATAGTGCTGTGTGTTTCTTGTCATTGGAGATATATTGTTTTTTTTTCTTCAGTTGTGAAGAAGATACAGATATTTATGAGTAGCTCATTGCTTGTTGCAATGGGCAAAATTGGTTGTGTGTATTGAAACTGGTGGTGATGCACGTCTTCTTGAATTTTTGGGATTTCCTTATTAGTGTTTGATAGATGTGTTGGATTGTTATTAATAGTTATCAAGGGTATTGATGTACCATCATTGGTCAGAATACATTTCTGATATTAGTCACCAGCCGGAGTGGCCGAGTGGTTCTAGACTCTTCTGTCTGGAACCATGTGACTGCTACGGTCGCAGGTTCGAATCCTGCCTCGGGCATGGATGTGTGTGATGTCCTTAGGTTAGTTAGGTTTAAGTAGTTCTAAGTTCTAGTGGACTGATGACCTCCGCTGTTAAGCCCCATAGTGCTCGGAGCCATTTGAACCATTTGATATTAGTCATGTCAGCATGGTTTGGTTTTTTGTACTTTGGACTTTGCTTTAGAGAGAGTAAGTGAAAGTGTTGTATCTAGCGATTTGCTTGAGTAACATGGGTAAAGTGAAATTTGCAAAACCATGTTTAAGAGTTTTATGTTGGTTTCTGGCATCGAGGTCTTTTATGGAGCTATGTAGATCAAGTGAAAACTGTGGTGTCGAGTTTTTGAGTTGTGTATGGGTTACCGGTATTGTGGTCTTCATTTGAGATATAAAGGTCACGCAAAACTTACAACACCAATAGTTTTCATTTTTGTAATTTTTTGGTGTTAAAGTTTGAGGATTTTGTGTGCTTGATTTTTGGGTGAATATTTGTTTTGTAGTGATGTAATTATTGTCAGTGAGTGGAAGAAAGCACTATTCTTTTTAAATTGTGATAGTTTATGTATGTCAAGCCACAATAGTAAATGTATACAATGTGAAGGTGCTGTTAGAATGCTTAGTGCCTTGAAGATGCTCCTACAAAAGACTGTCATTAAACACTAGGATCGCTATCTCCAGCTGTTCACTTACAATGTGATGCAGTACGTGATCACATTACCTGATTATATGCTTCACCATTTGACAACTTAATATTTATTCAAATGCAGGAGTTTTTACACCTAGATACTCTGCTTGAGATTGATTTGTACCTGATTGGCAGACAGAGTGGTGTACTCAACATACAAAATTAATGTTACTAATCAGTACCTACTTAATTCTTTTCTAATATGACATGTAGTGGAGTATTTTACTTATGTTTGTTCTTTCCATTACTGCCAGGTTCTATCAAAAAAATTCAATAATTCATTCAGTATATCTTTGATTTATTTTCAGAAACACATCACAAATCCAGTACCATACCATAACAACTACAGGGTTGCACAACCAAATGTTCTCTGCCACCACCGTATATTTTCTGGGATGGCTCCTAAGGATAGGCCATGGCCAATACCCAAGATCATTACTTTATGTGTTACTATCTGTCCCAAATTAATGTGTTATAAAATGCCATAAAATGTTTATGGAAGTGGATTATACTTGTATCTAGTGTGTTGAAGTTACTGTTGCAATGAATGTGATTTTTTAATATGACATGTTAAAAGCAACTGCAGTAAAATAAATTTATTTATTACAAAAGTAGTTATGTCTCTTACATATGGTATATTGTCCCATTTTCTAAGCATGTTATTTTGTCACCTCATATCTATGTCCGAGTAGGCTGATGACAAAATAAATTGATAGCACCACTGTAGTTTATTTGTTTCAGTAAATATGATGCTGTCACAGGGTTTCAATGTCTGCCTGATGTGTCTCCTGCAGTGCTATGATGGGAGACCTCAGCAACATCTTTTGACATGCATCTGGCTGATGTTAGGCACTTTTCTTGATCACTGAACCCCACACACAAGATTTTCACTAAGATAATGATGGCAATGATACAATTAACTCTGAAACATACACTGCCTGAGAAAGGAAATAAATGTGATTATGATTTTTGTAAAAAAGTAGCTGAACATATCAAGTATGTTTTGTGTTCAGTAGCTGCAGAAGACTATCATCTAGACTGCTATCCTATATTAGTTTCAAACCCCTCCTCTGTTTGAAATGGGGGCCATTCTTTTAGTACCAAGTCTGATGCTACTTTGCAAGAAGTATGCAATTTTCTAGATTATTCAGGGAAATTCCAATTTTTACTATATGATTTATTGCAGAAAGTCAATTAATGACTCCCAGGAAGATACAATTACTGTAAAAAGGCTTAGAATACTCATTGACCACATATTAGTTAAGAAGTCACTCCACAAGTTTTCAATTATCACTCTCCCAACCCCTAGTCTGGCCCCCTTGCAGGCCCAGAGGTTAGAATAGGCCCAAGGTATTCCTGCCTGTCATAAGAGGTGACTAAAAAGTGATGGTCACCTGCAGGGTTTGACCTACATTTTTCAAAATTATCCTGAAGAGTGAGGCAATTGGGGAAGTACATCTTACATGGTGTACCGTATCCATCGTGCATTGAGATCGTTAGCCCACTTTCTCATTGTGGCATTGCAGTCCTGCTCATCGACCATCTCTTGAGCAAGGACACCTTCTTGGGTGCTTTCTCCTCTACCCACTACACAGTGTCGTTTTCTGCACCAAAGAGGACCACGGAATTATTTGTACCTCATATCCAGCATAGTAGCCAGTCCATTGTGGTGGGGCCACCATGTACCCTGTTGGCTGTAGCCCCCTGACTACACAGGGATTGCTCTACAAATGCCTGCTCCGTTAACTCCCCATGTATGCCAAGGAGTAGATGCCTGTCATTGTGGGCATAAGGACTCCTGGGAATGCCCATCCTACAATGCCCATCCTACCAGGTGGCCTTTGCTGCAGCTGGGTGGCACCTGTAAGGAGGGCCCCAGCTTGGAGTGGGTGGCATCAGGATGGATGACATGCGATGAAGCATATGTCATCACTTGCTGGTGATCATAGCCCAGCAGTCTCTAAGCATTCCAAGTCTCAGTACAATGCAAGGAAGTGTGGTCGTAAATGGTTCCCTTGGCTAAAACATGGGAGGAATGCCAGGCTAAGGAACGCAGCAAATCTTATTTGCCCCTGTACGTTGTATGCACAAGAGCTGATGGGGACTCCTCATTTAGAGGACAAGTTTGGGGAGTTGGAGGGCTTGCCCAAAATGCGGTCAGAGTCAGTCTTGATAAAAACAGCATTCTCTGCCCAGTCACAGGAATTACTTGCTTGTGACAAGCTGGGGGATGTTTCCATTACAATCACACCTCATAAGAGCTTAAATATGGCCCACGAAATTATATTCCAAAGGGACCTTCTTTTACAGTCTGACGACAAGCTGTGCACGAACTTAGAGGGACAAGGAGGTTATTTCGTCTTGCGCATCCATCGAGGTCTGAGCGATAATCAGGTTGCCACCAGTGCCTTCATCTTAGCCTTTGAGGGTGACATTACCCTTAGGTCAAGGTGATGGTCTACCACTGTGATGTCAAGCCACACATTCCTCTCCCAATGTGGTGCTTTAAGAAGTTCGGCCATATGTCCTCCTGCTGTACTTCCAGCATCACATGTAGAGGTTGTGAACATCCATTCCATTGCAATACTCCATGTGCCGTACCTCCCATCTGTGTCAACTGCAGAGAGAATCATTCCCCTTGCTCACCAGACTGCAGGATTTTACAGTGAGAAAGAGAAATCATGGAGTACAAGACCCTGGACCGACTGACCTACACAGAGGCCACTAGGAAATTTGAGCGCCTACATCATGTGACTATGACCTCCTCTTATGCCACTGCTAAGAGAATAGTTGTAGCCCCCATATGTTCCACGAGTTCCAGGGGGTTCTCAGAGCCAGAATACTACAGCTGCCCCCACGATGGTGGGGGGCATTTCCCTGCCAAGCCACCTACCTCGCAACTGTTAAGTTTTACACCTGCTTTATGCATTGCCCTCCAGGAAACCTGATTGGCCGCAATTCAGACCCTCGCCCTTCATGGCTGCAGGGGACAATACAAGAACTGTAACAAATATCATAGAGTGTCAGGTGGAGTTTGCGTTTATGCCCTGAACCCTGTGTCTAGTGAATCTGTGCCCCTTTGAACTCCTCTTGAAGCTGTGCCTGTCAGGATATGCATGACGTAGGAAAACACTGTCTGCAATGTGTATCTCCCTCCATATGCTGCGGTACCTCTGAATGTATTGGTAGCACTGACTGATAAACTCCCTAAACCTTTCCTACTTTTGGGAGATTTTAATGCTACAACCCCTTGTGGGGTAGCAGCATGTTTACTGGCCATGGCAGAGATGTTGAAAATTTACTGTCCCAACTCGGCCTCTGCCTCTTAAATACTGAGGCCACCACATGTTTCAGTGTGGCTCATGGTAGTTGCTCAGCTATCAATTTGCTATCAGCCAAGGACTCCTCCCATCTATCCACTGGAGAGCACATGATGACCTGTGTGGTAGTGACCACTTCCCCATCTTCCTGTCACAGCCCTGGCGTCAGGCTCACAGATGCCTGCCCAGATGGGCTTTAAACAAGGCAGAATGGGTAACCTTCACCTCTGCTGTCACCGTTGAATTTCCCCACTTGGTGCCATTGATGTTGTCATTGAGCACGTCACTACAATGATAATTTATGTGGCTTAAAATGTGACCCATCGTTCTCTAGGGTGCCCCTGGGGAAAGAAAGTCCCTTGGTGGTCGCTGGAAGTCGCTGAGACAATTAAAGAGGGATGGCAAGCTCTGCAGTGACATAAGTGGCACCCTTCCCTAGAGCCCCTAATAGCCTTTAAGCGGCTCTGTGACCACGTTCACCAGTTTATAAAACGACATAGACAGGAGTTCTGGGGGAGGTATGTGTCGACCATTGGGTGCCATACGTCACCTTCCCAAGTCTGTACGAGATCAGATGTCTTTTTGGGTACCAGAACCCAACAGGTGTCCTTGGTGTTAATATCAATGGCATGCTCTCCATTGATGCAAACACAATTGCCGAGCACTTTTCTGAGCACTATGCTTGAGCCTCTACATCAGAGAGCAACTCCCCAGCCTTTCACACGCTCAAAACGTGGATGGAAAGGAAAGTGCTCTCGTTCACTACACACCACAGTGAACCCTATAACACCCCGTATACAGAGTGGGAGCTCCTCAGCGCCCTTGCACATTTCCCCGACACAGCTCCTGGGCAGGACCAGATCCACAGTCAGATGATTAAATATCTCTCGTTTGACTGCAAGCGATCTCTCCTCTTCATCTTCAACAGGATCTGGTGCGATGGCATCTTTCCATTGCAATGACAGCAGAGCACCAACACTCTGGTGCTAGAACCTGGTAAAATTTCGCTTGATGTCGATAGCTATCGGTCCATCAGCCACACTAATGTTCACTGTAACCAGCTGGAATGTATGGTATGTCGGCAGCAGGGTTGGTCTTGTACTCATGTGGCCTGCTGGTTCCATTTCAGGGTGAGTTCCATGTCAGGGTCGCTCTACCATTGATAATCATGTGTCCCTCGAGTCTGCCATCCAAACAGCCTTTTCCAGATGCCAACATCTGGTTGTCATCTTTTTTGGCTTAGATAAAGCATACGACATGACCTGGCGACATCATATCCTTGACACATTGTATGAATAGGGTCTCCGTGCCTGCCATCGATTTTTATCCAAAACTATTTGTTGCTCCGTACTTTCCATGTCCATGTCCATGTCTCATAGTCCCCCCCTCCCCCCACACTCAGGAGAATGACGTTCCTCAGGGTTCTGTATTGAGTTTATCTCTCTTTTTAGTGGCCATCAATGGCCTAGCAGCAGCTATAGGGCCGTTGGTCTTCCCTTCTCTGTATGTGGATGAGTTTTGGATTTCGTATTGCTCCTCAAGTGCTGGTGTTGCTGAGCAGCGCCTACAGGGAGCCACTCACAAGGTGCAGTCATGGGCTCTAGCCCATGGCTTCCAGTTTTCAGCTGTGAGCTCATGTGTCACACCCTTCTGTCGGCATTGTAGCGTTCATCCGGAACCTGAACTTTATCTCAATAATGATCCACTCACTGTAGTGGAGGCGTATTGATTCTTAGGACTGGCCTGATTGGCTTGGCTACCTCACCATCAGCTTAAGTGGGAGAGCTGGCAGTTCCTCAGTGCTCACCTCTGGCTGAGCAAAATCAACTGGGGTGCAGATCGCTCTACGCTGCTGCAGCTCTACAGAGCCCTTTTCCAATCTTGGCTTGAAAATGGTCTGGTTTACAGTTCAGCATCACCCTTAGTGTTGCGTTTCCTCAACCCAGTGCACCACTGTGGTGTTTGACTAGTGACAAGAGCTTTTATAACGAGTCCAGTGACCAGTGACAAGTGTCCTGGGGGAGCCCAGTGTCCCTCCATTGCAGATCCGACGTGCACAACTGCTAGGAAGTTCTGTAGCACACATTCTTAGTTCTCCTGAGCATCCAAATTACCATCTCCTTTCCCAACCATGGCAGTTCATCTCTTGCATCAGCTGTCCAGGTCAGGGCTCACGGTTGCGGTTGATGTGTGATCCCTTTTTTTTAAACTGGAGTCCTTTCCTTTACCACCTCTACTTGAGGTCCATTTATGTACACCTCCATGGCATACACCTTGGCCAAAGCTTCATCTGGACCTTTAACATTGCCCTGAGGACTGTTACCCCCACCTCTTTCCTCTTTCACTTCCTCTTGTTTCTTGGCGTGTTAAAGGGTTCTGATGATGTTTACACTGATGGCTCGATGGCTGATGGTAATGTTGGCTTTGCATATGTCCACAGATACCATACTGAACAGCATTCCTTGCCCACTGGCTGCAGTGTATACACTGCAGAGCTTGTAGCCATACCTCATGCACTTCAGTACATCCATTCCTATTCTGGTGAGTCGTTTCTTCTCTGTTCTGACTCCATGACAATGTGAACCCTAACAAAAGCCTGCACACCCAAAAGGAGCTCACAGAACTTCACTGGACTGTTCTTCCTCATCTACCCTACAGCCCATAGATCTTACCTTTCAACTTTTATCTGTTTGGCCAATGAAGGAAGCAATCCACGGGAACTAGTATGTGGATAATGGGGAGGTTATTGATGCTGTGAGATGTTGGCTCTGACTTCAGTCAATAGAGTGATATCATGTTGGCACACAGGACCTCCCAGTAAGGTGGTGTAAGGTCATTGCATTGAATTAAGATTCTGAAAAATGGGGTTTTGTAGCCAAATCAGTGGGGAATAATATGGTGCACTGGAATCCTGAATAAAACTAGCCTAACTTCAGAAAAAAGTGTGGAACATTCATTGCATGTTTTTAGAGTCATGTTTATAATTGTTCTTATTTTTATTTTATTGTTTTATATTAGTTTCTTTTTAATGAGTTTGTGTGATTGAAATGGATCCTATACACAATCAACAGAAAAAGGAAGTGCAGACAAAACCTTGGGTTGCATGCTTATGTTTTATTTACATTTTTGGTTTTCAGGTCTGTTAAAGTCGCGACTCTGCATTATGATTGCATATGTGGAAGTTTGAGCAAAGCAAAGTACAAAATAGTTCCTGTTTTAAGATATACATTTATAATAATAGTAAATCTGAAAAAAATGTTGTGCCTCTGAACATGCTGCTCCAGAAGTACCAGATTAATTTTCATGGGGTTTTCACAGGCACCAGTAACTTAAGCCTAGCTTAGGGCACCATACAGGTCTCATTTCATCAAAATCTTATCATGGAAAGAAACAGACAGTAACTGAAAGTTTTATGCATACTAGTATTATTGATGTGAAAATAACTGTCTGTCATGTTTTTTGACCAACCTGTTGAACCAGTTTTGATTAAATCTGGTATGGAGATGTCTTGAAACCCAAGAAAAAACGCAGGCTACTTTAGATAATGGGTAGTATGAGATACTTATTGAGTTGAAGATATTGCACAAATTAAGGGAAAATAATTATTCTTTGAAAATTCTATTTACTCATTGACTATTGACGTTTATCACATATGTGAAAATGCTTTTATAAAATAGAAAGAAACTTCTACATGGGAAAAATATATTAAAAACAAAGATTCCAAGACTTACCAAGCGGGAAAGCGCCGGCAGACAGGCACATGAACAAAACACACAAACACACACACAGAATTACGAGCTTTCGCAACTGGCAGTTGCTTCATCAGGAAAGAGGGAAGGAGAGGGAAAAATGAAAGGATGTGGGTTTTAAGGGAGAGGGTAAGGAGTCATTCCAATCCCGGGAGCGGAAAGACTTCCCTTAGGGGAAAAAAAGGACAGGTGTACACTCGCACACACACACACATATCCATCCGCACATACACAGACACAAGCAGACATATTTAAAGGCAAAGAGTAAGGGCAGAGATGTCAGTCGAGGCAGAAGTACAGAGGCAAAGAAGTTGTTGAAAGACAGGTGAGGTATGAGCGGCAGCAACTTGAAATTAGCGGAGGTTGAGGCCTGGCGGATATCGAGAAGAGAGGATATACTGAAGGGCGAGTTCCCATCTCCGGAGTTTGGATAGGTTGGTGTTGGTGGGAAGTATCCAGATAACTCGGACGATGTAACACTGTGCCAAGATGTGCTGGCCGTGCATCAAGGCATGTTTAGCCACAGGGTGATCCTCATTACCAACAAACACTGTCTGCCTGTGTCCATTCATGCGAATGGACAGTTTGTTGCTGGTCATTCCCACATAGAAAGCATCACAGTGCAGGCAGGTCAGTTGGTAAATCACGTGGGTGCTTTCACATGTGGCTCTCCCTTTGATCGTGTACACCTTCCGGGTTACAGGACTGGAGTAGTCTCCCATCCTTCATCAAAGACACTAACCACTTTCCCGAATGCCTGGAATCCATATCCAGTCTGTTACCCCCGGAAACCATCCTTGTATCCATTGATGCCACTTCCCTATACACAAATATCCCGCACGTCCAGGGCCTCGCTGCAATGGAGCACTTCCTTTCACGCCGATCACCTGCCACCCTACCTAAAACCTCTTTCCTCGTCACCTTCATCCTGACCCACAACTTCTTCACTTTTGAAGGCCAGACATACCAACAATTAAAGGGAACAGCCATGGGTACCAGGATGGCCCCCTCGTATGCCAACCTATTTATGGGTCGCTTAGAGGAAGCCTTCTTGGTTACCCAAGCCTGCCAACCCAAAGTCTGGTACAGATTTATTGATGACATCTTCATGATCTGGACTCACAGTGAAGAACAACTCCAGAATTTCCTCTCCAACCTCAACTCCTTTGGTTCCATCAGATTCACCTGGTCCTACTCCAAATCCCATGCCACTTTCCTAGACGTTGACCTCCATCTGTCCAATGGCCAGCTGCACACATCCGTCCACATCAAACCCACCAACAAGCAACAGTACCTCCATTATGACAGCTGCCACCCATTCCATATCAAACGGTCCCTTCCCTACAGCCTAGGCCTTCGTGGCAAACGAATCTGCTCCAGTCCTGAATCCCTCGACCATTACACCAACAACCTGAAAAGAGCTTTCGCATCCCGCAACAACCCTCCCAACCTGGTTCAGAAGCAGATAACCAGAGCCACTTCCTCATCCCCTCAAACCCAGAACCTCTCACAGAAGAACCCCAAAAGTGCCCCACTTGTAACAGAATACTTCCCGGGACTGGATCAGACCTTGAATGTGGCTCTCCAGCAGGGATACGACTTCCTAAAATCCTGCCCCGAAATGAGATCCATCCTTCATGAAATCCTCCCCACTCCACCAAGAGTGTCTTTCCGCCGTCCACCTAACCTTCGTAACCTCTTGGTTCATCTCTATGAAATCCCCAAACCACCTCCCCTACCCTCTGGCTCCTACCCTTGCAACTGCCCCCGGTGTAAAACCTGTCCTATGCACCCTCCCACCACCACCTACTCCAGTCCTGTAACCCGGAAGGTGTACACGATCAAAGGGAGAGCCACATGTGAAAGCACCCACGTGATTTACCAACTGACCTGCCTGCACTGTGATGCTTTCTATGTGGGAATGACCAGCAACAAACTGTCCATTCGCATGAATGGACACAGGCAGACAGTGTTTGTTGGTAATGAGGATCACCCTGTGGCTAAACATGCCTTGATGCACGGCCAGCACATCTTGGCACAGTGTTACACCGTCCGAGTTATCTGGATACTTCCCACCAACACCAACCTATCCAAACTCCGGAGATGGGAACTCGCCCTTCAGTATATCCTCTCTTCTCGATATCCGCCAGGCCTCAACCTCCGCTAATTTCAAGTTGCCGCCGCTCATACCTCACCTGTCTTTCAACAACTTCTTTGCCTCTGTACTTCCGCCTCGACTGACATCTCTGCCCTTACTCTTTGCCTTTAAATATGTCTGCTTGTGTCTGTGTATGTGCGGATGGATATGTGTGTGTGTGTGCGAGTGTACACCTGTCCTTTTTTTCCCCTAAGGGAAGTCTTTCCGCTCCCGGGATTGGAATGACTCCTTACCCTCTCCCTTAAAACCCACATCCTTTCATTTTTCCCTCTCCTTCCCTCTTTCCTGACGAAGCAACTGCCAGTTGCGAAAGCTCGTAATTCTGTGTGTGTGTTTGTGTGTTTTGTTCATGTGCCTGTCTGCCGGCGCTTTCCCGCTTGGTAAGTCTTGGAATCTTTGTTTTAAAAAAATGCTTTTATAGGTTGATATGTGCTACATGATATGATTTAAAGTAATAAATGCAATTATTTCACAGTTTTCATGTGTTTAATCCATACTTCCACACTATTTCTTGCTTAATATGCTTGTTGTTTAGTGTATTGGGTTGGGGAGGGGGGCAGTGACAACATCATGAGCTATGCTTACTTGTGCTCTGGAGGGGGCACGTGGTGGTGACAGATGAATTAAACAAAATAATGAAAGTTTTATGTAGATGAATAAGTGTGAGAATTAGTTATAAATGAAAACATTTTACTGGAAACTATCTCCAGTTTTGTGAAACAAATGACAAAGAAAACATTGGCGTTGGTCTTAGCTGCATCTTAGAAAATAGCACAAAGCACAACTGTCAGTGTGATGGCCTACCAATTCCTTAGATACATCTAGGTGTATCACTGAGTGAAACACTTTGTAACAAACACAGAAAGAACAAGTAAACTAACTATGAACTCCCTGTCACATGCCATACTCTTCTTAATAGGGATGACACATGTGGAAATGTATAGGACACTCTTCTCCCAGTACTCCCTCATTTGGATATGCCATTACTACCATTTATATTGGCCTTCTTCTTATTCTTCTTCTTCTTCTTCTTAGTCTTCTAAATCAATTTTTCCTGCTTTGTTGCTTCTTTCTTTTTTTTTCCTCACTCCCCTTTTTTCCTCTTTGTTGCAGCCACAATAAATAAATATAAATATTAAAGGTAATAAGGAAAAAACACACAAAACCATATTTTGGAGCTGAATCAACTAAAATGCATGAACTGTTTACTCAGTTTCGTCCTATTTCACACTGTTTGCATTCGAACAACTTTATTTAGCATATAACTTACTTTTCACTACAATAAATGAAAGTGTTTTCAAAACTGCTTGTTTTGAGCCCTAAATCGTAGAGCTTGATATTCAATGATAGCCATTTTTCCTTCATGTTCTATGGACACACTAAATGGGCACTGCCAATTTATATGTAAGTCACTCACTGCTGCAACCTTCCACTTTGTACAGCAGGTGCAACAACAGTTCTGTTGACAACATGGTACTCAGCTGTGCTGGTTGCTACAGGTCTCGCAATACACTCCTTTTTGCTCAGTGAATAAGGAAAGTGAAGAGATTTTAGTTACATACTCTGTGAGTGACATAATAGAATTTTGGTTACATAAATTATTTTTTGGAGTTATGACTCAGAATGTATTACACTGCAAACATTTCACAGCTTTTTCTCTGCCAGGTGCCCATACCTAGGTCAGCTCAAGCCTTTAACATGTATTCATATCAAAAATACATATGAGAAAGTATGTTATGTAAAAGTAAGGTGCTTGAATATTCTGCACAGGGTGGCAAAAACCCTTGGAGACAGTTCTGTGCACAGCTGTCACCTGAGGGCAGCTGAGGTTATTGCAAGTTGGGTAGCTTACTTACCATCAGTCATCATAACAAAACTACTGATACACGAGCACAGCTACAGGTATTATGCTGACACTATACCATGGCAGTTTTAGGTGGGGAGTGTTTCTACCTATGGTTGCATAAGATACCAGTAGAGGCTGGGGCTAAACTACCACTACCAGCTTTTTGTACTCCAATTTACTTCAAGTTGCGGATTGCTTTTCTTTTTCCTTCAGTGGAGGAGACTAATCCTGGCACATAAAAGGATTCAAATGAGACTCACCATATCAAAAGAATCAGCAATTCCAATGACAGTAATGTCAGTTCTGCTTTTGAGGAAGCACATATGACAAACTTAGGATGGCAGCCCTTCCGTAGGGAGGCAGGGTTTGTTCCTCACACAACATCTCGCTCCTCAGGCAGTGTAAGCTCTTCTTTGTTTTATTGTCCCCACCTACTGCCACAATATACTGTCCACATACTAACAGCTAGTACATATATAAATGTATCTACCCATAGATAAATATAGACTATATAAGAATGTATTTGAATGTTGAAAGCTCTAAAAATGACATATTTGAAGTAGAAGAAAAAACAAAGTATAGATGGATAGAGAAATTTATTGATGTAAATACATGTCTGCACCTGAATCAAATAATGGAAGGTTTTTGTTGTTTTGTCTCATGCAATCATATAGAATTTACATTACTGATAGGTTTTTATACATATCTTATGAGACTGTAACTGACTATGTACATATAGTTTTCATTTTTGTACCCATTTTGATGCATTATTTTAAACAAGGATTAACATGTTACCATTACTAGAAAATTAGCCCAACAGAAAAGGATGTATAATAATGACTCAGGGACAGTAAATATCAAATGTAGTTTGGCTTTTATACTTTTTTTGTTTCAGGTTAAACTGAAGTTAATAACAAAGATGACATGAATAAGATGCAGTGAAAAATGAAACACCAGTTCCTGGAACGTCACCTAATCTTCATCAAAGAGGTGAAACTTGTGGGTTCAGATTTGATTTTAATGATCCTGGTACATGGCCAAAGAGAGTTTCTGACGCTGAAAGATGTTATGTTACAGAAATGACAGAAGAAACTGAATGTAATCTTGACATCAGTGAAAACTATAGACAAGATCACAATGTAAATAAATTTTAGTTTTGAAAGAAGTTAAAAATGGGACAAAAGTTGAAAGATCATGGCTGGGCTGTAGTGAGAGAAAAATGCTTATCAGATTACTTTTTCACTTAGTTTCCGTTTCTAAGTCAAAATCATTCTCAGCAAGAGAGAAAGGGATGGTTTCTTGGGGAAGAGCTTAGTGAAAATTTGCCTGACCACTGGTGACTGAACTGCACAATAACTCTAGGTTCAGTGTGGGCTGGCAGTGGGGTGAGTGGACTGCTGAAACCTGTTGTGGGCCTGTGCACCACTGAGGGCTATGGTGGGGACAAAGCCTCTTCATCGTTTCTAGGTCCCCAGTTCACACTACAACAATACAGTGGAGGGTTGGTTGGTTTAAAAAAGGGGCGAAGGGACCAAACTGTGAGGTCATTGATCCCTTGTTCCTGGTAAAATGATTACACAAGGAAAGAAGAAAAGAAAGGAGACATATAGCACTATAACAGGAGAAAGCAAGAACCAGAAGAACAACAGAAGGACAACCAACACTACAATGGACAAAACTGGAAAAGAAAACCACAGAGAGAAGCAAGAAACAGGTAGAAGGGATAAAAACAAGAAGGCAGATAAGCATAGCTGGCCAACGACAAGAATAAACAGAAAAGCCAGCACTCTGAGACACATTAAAACACCCAACCTAAAATCATTAGAGTGGAGAACACAAAGGGACAAAGGACATGTGCTAAAACTTATAGAATGATAAAACCCACAATCATGTATAAAATGTAAAACTACATTAGCCGATGAGGTGTTGTCAGCTAAAATTAATGGGAACGATTCCAGTAACTGAAGAGTCCATCTCAGGGCAGCCAAAAAAAGGACAGCTCACCAAGATATGGGCCACTGCCTGTGCCGTTACCTCTGCACGTCTGCCAAGGAGTAGATTCCCGTCACCCTGGGGCATCAGGACTCCTGGAAATGGCCATCCTGCCAGGTGACCTTTGCTGCGGTTGCCTGGTGCCCATGGGAAAGGCCCCAGGTCAGAGTGGGTGGCATCAGGGTGGATGACACGCCATGAAGTGCTGAACACACCAACACTGAGGCTGGTCATCACAGCACAGTAGGTAGCCATGTGTCACCCAAGCGTGGCAAATGGGGAGCCAACAGAGAACCACAGAGTCCCTGCTAGAGGCCCGTGTGGAGGTCTTCCACACTTTCGTGGTCTCCTTAATGGCATGCAGTTAGTTGTATGTAATGCAAAGTCGCGAAACCTTGTGACGTAGTGCTGAACACAGGTTGGTTCCAGAGAAGCTGATCTCCATAAGCGGTTTCTGTGTAGCCTGTTTGGCCAGCCTGTAGGCAAGTTAATTGCCTGGGATGCCGATGTGATCTGGGGTTCAGACAAACAGCACTGTATGACTGGACCATTCCAGGGAATAGATGGAATCCTGGATGGTTGCTACCAAAGGATGATGAAGGTAGCACTGGTCGACAGCTTGTAGGCTGCTCAATGAGTCAGTACACAGAAGCAACGACTCCCCAGGGCACAAACAGATGTGCTAAGAACATGGGATGTAGCCACCAGCTCAATAGTGAAAACACTGAAGCCATCAGGCAAGGAATGGTGTTCATTATATCCTCCATGGACATACGCAAAGCTGATGTGATCATCAGCCATCAAGCCAAGCCAACGTTGTAAACCACTTCATGGCCTTGGTACATGTCAAGAACTGAGAGGAAGTGGCAGCGGAAAGCTGCAGGGTTAACAGAGTCCTTAGGGCCATGTGAAAGATCCAGGTGAAGCCGCTGTCTAGGTGTACACCATGGAGGTGTACATGAATGGACCTCAACTATAGGTGGTAAAGGCAAGGACTCCAGTTCGGAAAGAGGGAATCGGACACGAACTGCAATTGGAAGCCCTGAACTCAGCTGCTGATGTGGGAGATGAACCACTGTGGGTGGGAAAAGGAGACCCTAATTCAGATGAGCAGAAACTGTGCAAGAGAACTGGCTAGCAGTTGTGCACTTCTAACCTGCAATGGTTAGCCTCCACCAGGGCACTTGTGACTGGTTCAACCTAAAAGCTCCTGTTGCTAGGTGAACGCCAAAGTGGTGCACTGGGTTAAGTAAATGCAATGCTGAGGGTGCCACCGAACCATAGAGCAGACTTCCATAGTTAAGGTTGGACTGAACAAGGGCTACGTAGACCTGCAGCAGCCTAGAGCAATCTGCACCCCAGTTGGTGTTACTTAGGCAGCGGAGGACATTGATGTGTTGCCAGCACTTCTGCTTGAGCTGATGAAGGTAGGGTAGCCAAGTCAATCGGGTGTCAAAAACCAGTCCTAAGAATCAATATGTCCCCACTACAGTGAATGGATGGTCATTAAGGTAAAGTTCTAGTTCTGGATGAACGGTACGATGCCAACAGGAGTGCATAATACACGACTTTGCAGCTGAAAACTAGAAACCATGGGCTACAGCTTATGACTGCGCCTTGTGGATGGCTCCCTGTAGGCATTGCACAGCAACACCAGTACTGGTGAAGCAGTACGAAATGCCGAAGTCTTCTGTATACAGAGAAGGAGAGACAGAAGGCCCTACAGCTGCTAGACATTTAATGGCCACTAAAAATAGAGATACACTCAATACAGAGCCCTGCAGGACCCTATTTTCCTGGATATGGGGGAACTATGGGAGGCACCAACTTGGACACAGAAAGTACAAACTGACAGGAAATTTTGGAAAAAATCAGGATTGGGCCTCAGACCTCACTTGTATAATGAGGCAAGGATATGATGTCGCCAGGTCATGTCATACACTTTTTGTAAATAAAAACAGCTGGCAACCAGGTGTTGGCATCTGGAAAAGGCTGTTTGGATGGCAGACTCAAGGGACACAAGATTATCAGTGGTAGAGTGACTCTGGCGGAAGCCATTCTGACATGGAGCCAGTAGGCCATGTGACTCCAGGACCCAACCCAACTGCCAACACACCGTACATTCCAGCAGCTTACAAAGAACCATTGTGATGGGAAGACGCTGTAGCATCAATTCTAGTTGAAGATGATGATGATGATGATGAAATGTCTCTTGTGATCAGATGAGAGATGTTTAATCATTTGACTGTGGATCTGATCTGGCCAAGGAGCTGTGTCGGGGCAATGTGGTAGGGCACTGAGAAGCTCCCACTCTATAAAGGGGGAGTTATAGGGTTGACTGTGGTATGTAGTGAATGAGAGGACTTTCCATTTCAGGCAGCGTTTGAGAGTGCGAAAGGCTTGTGGGTAGTTCTCTGACACAGAGGCTCGAGCATAGTGCTCAGCAAAGGTGTTTGCATCAGTAGATAACATGCCATTTATGTTAATACCAGGAACAGCTGTTGGGGTCTGTTACCCGAAAACTCGTTTGATCTTTGCCCAGACTTGGAAAGATGATCTATGGCACCCAATGGTCGAAACATATCTCTCCCAACACTCCTGCTATCATTTGAGAAACAGGGGGAGGTGGGCATGGAACTGTTTAAAGGCTATTAGGTGCTCCAGGGAATGGTGCCCCTTATGCCGCTGTAGAGCTCGCCGATGCTCCTTAATTGCTTCAGTAACCTCCAGCGACCATCAAGGTACTGGATTTTGCTGGGGTCACCCTAAATAGCGAGGGATTGCGTTTACTGCTGAAGAAAGGATTGTTGTGGTCACCTGCTCAACCATCAAAAATGGATCTGAGCACTATGGGACTTAACATCTGAGGTCATCAGTCTCCTAGAACTTAGAACTACTTAAACCTAACTAACCTAAGGAGATCACACACAACCATGCCCGAGGCAGGATTCGAACCTGCGACCTAGCATTCACGCGGCTCCAGACTGAAGCGCCTAGAACCGCTTGGCCACACCGACCAGCTGCTCAACCACCACATCTATGTACCCATGTGGGGGAGATTCAGCAGTGACATCAGAGCTGAAAGTTTCCCAGTCCACCTTGTTTAAAGCCCATATGGGCAGCCGTCCATGGGCCTGACACTGAGGCAGTGACAGGAAAATGGGGAAATAGTCATTACCGCAAAGGCAGTCATGTGCTCTCCAGTGGATAGATGGGAGACGTTCTGGGCTGCAAATTGATAAATCAATGGCCGAGTAACTACAATAAGTGACACTGAAATGTGTGGCGGCCTCAGTATTTAACAGGCAGAGGTCAAACTGAGACAGTAAAGTTCTGACATCTCTGCCTCGGCCAGAAAGCACAGTGCCTCTCCAAAAGGGGTTATAGGCATTAAAATCTCCCAAAAGTAGGAAACATCATCTGGAGGAAGATAGTTATTTCCTGCGTCAGCCTTATTGTGACAGCTACAGCTTCAAGAGGTCTTTGAAGGGGCACAGTTTCACTACAGACTGAGTTTAGGACGTAAACACAAACTCCACCTGACACTCAATTATGGTCTCTATGGTTACTGTAATATCCCTTATAACCACATAGGGCAAGTGTCAACACTGCTGGGAACCAGGTTTTCTGGAGGACAATGCATAAAGCAGGTGTAAAGCTTAAAAGTTGCCGTAGCTCAGTCAGGCAGTGGAGAAAACCACTACAATTCCACTGGAGGATGACGTCATTGTGAGACTGGGAAGGCGTGGAGCATTCAATGATGCAGTTTACACCTCAGGATCACATGCTGCCACTGATTTATTGCCTGAGCTGTCTAATTCCATTGTGTCTGACGGTTTGGCAAGATCTAAGTCCTCAGTGGACGCCAGAATCCCCACATTATCCAAGGATACAGAGCTTTTAGGTAGCAGTGGGGTGTGTGCCACTGCAATTGCCTTGTTGTTGGTGGTTTTCTTTTTGGATTTCTCTCCCTGTTCCTTCGGTTTCCCTGTCTGGGAGGACTTCACTTATTCAGTCTCTGAGACTGAGGATGAATGTGAAGCCCTACGACCAGCTGCTTTTTTGGCTCTTCAGCCATTGGTGGGTGTCATCTTTCCCACTAGCAGAAACCTGGGAAGAGAATTGTGAAGGTGGTTCGATAAATCCTCTGCCATGCATTTATATGTGATTTTGCAGAGTACCAATGTAGATGTATATGTAGAGTGACCCAACGGCCTCTTCCTATTGAGAGGAGCTGACGATGTTGTATGCTTCTCTGTCTTAGAAGTGGGGAAGGATGTCCCCGATGGTTGGAGGGGTCTTGCTCCCAAAATGGGTGGTGCAGGAGCAACAGGGAGGGAAGTGCCCCCACCATCAAGAGAGCAGGTGTAGTCTTCCAGTTCTGAGAGCTGACAGGTTGATGGAGCTGATGGGGCTAGAACTGTTGTAGCGGTAGCAAAAGATGATGTCGTGCACACAGGATGTAGGGGTTCAAATTTCCTCTTAGCCTCAATGTAGGTCACTCCATCCAGGGTCTTGTACTCCATGATTTTCCTTTATTCCTTTATTTCTGGAGAATTCTGCAGTATGGCAAGCAAAGCCGAATGGTGCTCTCCGCAGTTGACAAAGATGGGAGGTGGGGCACATGGAGTATTGGGATGTAATGGGTGTCCACAATCTCAACATGCAAAGCTGAAAGTACAGCGGGAAGACATAGGCCAAACTTCCAGCACTTAAAGCACCACATTGGGGGAGGGATGTAGAGCTTTACATCACAGCAGTAGAAAATCAGTTTGACCTTCTCAGGTACTGTACCACCCTCTAAGGCCAAGATGAAGGCACCCGTGGGAGCCTGATTGTCCCTCGGACCCTGGTGGACATGCCGATTGAAATATACACCTCGCCACTCTAAATTGGCATGCATCTCATCGTCGGACTGCAAAATAAGGTCCCTGTGAAATATGATACCCTGGACCATATTTAAGCTCTTATGGCGTGTGATGGTTACAGAAACATCCACCAGCTTGTCACAAATGAGTAACACCCATAACTGGGCAGAGGATGCTGTTTTGATCAAGACTAACCCAGTTTTTGGACAATTGCTCCACCTCCCCAAACTTGTCCTCTAAATGGTCAACAAAAAACTGAGGCTTCATCATCATGAAAGATTCCTCATCAGCTCTCGAGCATACAAGATACTGGGGTGAGTAAGAGCTGCTGCAATCTTTAGCCTGATGTTCCTCCCATGGTGTGGCCAAGGAGGGGAACGATTTGGTGTCATACTTCTGTGTGTTGGATTTAGCCAGTGAATGCTTAGAGACTGCTTGTATTTTATCACCAGCAAGAGATGAGGTACTACGCTTCGTCACGTGTAATCCACCCTCATGCCGCCCACTCTGACCAGGGGCCCTCCCCATGTGTGCCACCCAGCCACAGTCAAGCCACCTGGCAGGATGGCCATTGCCGGGAGTCTCGATGCCCCAGGGGGATAGGCATCTATCCTTTGGCATATGTGGGGAGTTAACGGAACAGGCATCAGCAGAGCAATCCCTGTGTGGTCATGGGGCAAAAACGAACAGTTTACATGGCAGACTCACCACAACAGACTGGCTACCATGCTGGATATCAGGTGCAACCAAGCAAACAAGTCAATTATCATATGAGTGTAGAAAACGATGCTGCACAGTTGATGGAAAAACACGCATCCAGGAGAGTGACCTCACCCAACAGTTGGAGAACAAGCAGAAGTGCATTTCCACGTCGATGAAGGATGTGATAGGTCTCAGTGCAGGATTGACACAACGCACCATGTAAGGTGCCGTTCCCCAATTGGCTCGTTCTTCGGGAAGATTTTGAAAAATGGAAGTCAAACCCTAAAGGGGCCCATCACATAAAGGACAAAATGTATGAGACTCACTTTAGTTGCCTCTTATGACAGGCAGGAATACCTCAGGCCTATTCTAAACCCCAGACATGCACAGGGTACAGTGAAGGGGAAGGGGTTACCTTGCAGGCAGTAGGTGGTGTTAGTTTAGAAAAGGGTCAGATATCACTGCACTCAAATCCAGTTAGTTCTATTACTGCAACACTCACAAGTACCAAGAAAACTGCAAGAATCTCTTTCATGAGATCCACATCCTGGCAGGCATGGGTGGATATTATGACAGATTGAACAGAGGAATGACTGAGCTTACTACACAGACAATTTTAATCAGAAGGAGAAAATTCTGATGCTTTGTGATACGTGGTTACTGGTGACAAAGAGGAATGGCACTAGTTTCAGGAAATATCTACAAAATTTTTGTCTCAGAATTATTTAAGAACTCATTCCATGAGTGTCTCCAGGTTGATGTTAGCTCAGTGTGTTTGGTTTAGAGCTACAATGCCATCAATGGTTCAAAAAAAAAAAAAAAGGGTCAAATGGCTCTGAGCACTATGGGACTCAACATCTTAGGTCATAAGTCCCCTAGAACTTAGAACTACTTAAATATAACTAACCTAAGGACATCACACACACCCATGCCCGAGGCAGGATTCGAATCTGTGACCATAGCAGCCCCGCGGTTCCGGACTGCAGTGCCAGAACCGCACAGCCACCGCGGCCGGCTGCCATCAATGACCTCTGAAAAAGATTAGTTGTTCTGAAGGCTCTGACAAACATAACCATGGTAAGAAATGTAATGTAAGAGGTTAGAAATAGGTCTTCAAATGAAAACTGAATCCTTTAGTTTTGTTATGGTTTTAGTAATTCCATAAGAAATTTGAAAAAATATCAGTACAGCACCTAAGTCTTTGCAGTCTAAGCATATGAATATTGCAACTGCATATGAACCCCATAGGATCACTGACATTGTGATGAAGCCTCGGACACCTGTCAAAGATGGTGCATGAAGTGTAAGTTCCTTACAGAAAGAAAAGACAGTCGTAAAGAAGCACTTTGATGAGCTTTGCAAGGATTAGAGGCTGATGAAGCCAGTAAGTAGATTGAGAGTGACTTTTGTTTTATAATGAAATACTTGGTTTCAAGAAATGAAAGCAGTTGTAGATGCACACACAGCAACACAACGGTTCCCACTTATCAGCTGCAACGAAGACCTTAAAAAAGAAGTAGTTCAGTTTATGATGACATTTCTCATCTGTTTCCAGTACAGCTGCTGTTGATAAAAACTTCATTTAAAGCACAAATATAAAAATCAATCTGTTTGTTAGTAGCAAGCTGTACTGTGACTGTTGAGAAAAGGGTGCATAATTTTTCAAGGTAAGAATACTAAGTAACTCACTTGGGTAGTGTGCAATACTTGTTACACATAATATATAAATGTTAATAACTGCTTCACATATATTAATACATCTGAGGAAACATTATTAAGATTATGTTTCAATTTATTGAAGTATTTGGAAGAAACTGTCATACTTATTTTACTTTTTGCCCCAAATGGAAGAATAGTGCACTTTGTTTATGTTGGTAATGGTGGATTTTGGGCATGAGTGGAAGGGAGAGCTATCAAAGTTGAAATGTGGGCAGCATTTTGGTGAAATGATAATGGGGAGGTCAACATTTAGGTATTCTAAGTTGATGTGTGTGTGTGTGTGTGTGTGTGTGTGTGTGTGTGTGTGTGTGTCTGTGTGTGTGTGTGTGTAAATGGATGCTTGTTCTTGCTAAACATTTAAGTTTTAATGTAATCAGATTTAATCCCTGAAGTAACATCCTGAACCTGAAAATACTGAATATGATGTTGACTGTGGAAAGTGACATCTGCTACTAAAACTTAAATTGGTTAAGTTTAACTGAAAAATTTGAAACATTTATGGAATCTGGTAGAAGAATTGTGAACAGCAAATAATTTTTCAAAATTTTAAAATATAAAGTAACTGACTAGACTGCAATATTTTCAAAAAGTGGGCACAAAGTACCAACCCCACCCCCCTCCTCCTCTCCCTTGGTACTGAGGAGGTTAGAAAGGGTACAAGGCAGGAATGTAGACTTTCACATATGCCATTCAACCTGTACATCAAGAAGCAATGACAAAAATAAAAGGCTCAGGAGTGGGACTCAAATTCAGAGTGAAAGGATATCAATGATCAGATTTTATGATGACATTGCTATCTACAATGAATGGAAGAATGTTGAGTAAGGACTGAGAATTAACCAAAGAAACATGAAAGTAATGACTAGTAGTATGAAGGAGATTAGCAATACAGTTAACATAAAAAATGGGGGGTTACGAAATGAACGAATTTTGCTAGGTCTACCCTGGAAACAAAATAACACACAATGGGTGAAGAGGAAGGACATAAGAAGTGAAAGTCTGCTAGCGTCAAACACCGGTCTTAATTTGAGGGGGAAGTTTGAGGATGTACATTTGTGGCACAGCATTGAGTGGAAGTGAGTCATGGGCTGTGGGAAAACTGGAAAATGGAGCAAATCAAAGAGTGAGATGTGATACTACAGAAATATGGTGAAAATTTAGCTAATTTATGAGGTCTTCATCAGAACTGGCCAGGAAATAAATCTGTGGAAAACAATGACAAGAAGAAGGTGTAGTAGCCTTATCTTCTTCAAAGTATATTACTTATGTGTCAACAGCATTTTTGTCAAATCAAAAATTCACTGGAAAGTATGAGACTAAAAAAACAGTTAATTAAAAAGTACTATCTATATATTTGACACACATTTAATTAACTGGTACAAATAATGTATATTTCAATGAAAGTGATGTAGTTAAGTTATGTATTACATTTCATTGATGCAGATGCATTAGCGTGAGAGAAAACTGTACCTAAAGCTAAAAAGCCCTACTTTTGGGAAAACGCATTTAAAGTTTTTAATATGATTTGCTAATCTACATTTAAAGTTAAAACATGCTAGGTTCTTAGCTATTGTCATCATGGGTTTCTGTAGGCTACCTTCCAACTAATGTTCAGATGTCTGCTTTTGAATTGGTTAGTTGGTTTGTGGGATTAAAGGGACCAGACTACTACGGTCATCGGCTCTTCTTTCCAAAAAAACTAAAACCTCCAAAAGAGAAGAAAAACGAACAATAGGAATGATGGCAGACGACACAGGACAAGAAATACTCAGACAAAGAACAGACAAACAAAGTAACACCACACAGAGTGTGGCGGTGGTTGGCTGACCATAGGGATAAAAAAGGAAAAGCCAACCACCGAGAACACATTAAAAACTCAGTTTAAAATCGTAGGCCAAAGGCCAGAATCAACACAATACAATAAAATGAAACATAAACACTCAGACTAAACGATAAAAACCCCCTGACTGAATAAAACGTAAAACTAAGTCAGCCATAGCAGAGTCATCTGTTAAAACATAGGGCAGTGCGAATGACTGCCTGAGCACAGCTAAAAGTGGACAGTCCAATAAAATGTGGACCACTGTCAAAACGGAGCCGCAGCGACATTAAGGTGGGTCCTCACGTCGCAATAGGTGGCTGTGCGTCAGCCATGTGTGCCCAATGCGCAGCTGGCAGAGGACAACAGACTCCTTGCGAGAGGCCCGCAAGGAGGATCGCCACACACCAGTAGCCTCCTTGATGGCCCGAAGTTTGTTTCATGAAGGCAGGGCGGGCCATTCAGTGTCCCAAAGGTCCAGAATTTTGCTGCATGGGAACGCTCGTAAATCTGTCTCTGGGAGGCCAATGTCCAGAGATGGTGTACTGGTGGCCTCTTTCGCCAGGCGGTCAACATTCTCATTGCTGGGTATCCCAACATGGCCTGGGGTCCACACGAAGACCACAGAGTGGCCGCAATGCGCAACAGTATGCAGGGACTCCTGGATAGCCATCACCAGACGACAACGAGGGAAACACTGGTCGAGAGCTCGTAAACCGCTCAGGGAATCGCTACAGATAATGAAGGACTGACCTGAGCAGGAGCTGATATACGCTAGGGCACGAAAGATGGCGACAAGCTCAGCAGTGTAAACACTGCAGCCAGCCGGCAACGAATGTTGTTCAGAATGGTCCCCTTACGGTTAGTGCATAACCGACACGACCAGCAACCATCGAACCGTCGGTGTAGACAATGCCAGAGCCCTGATACGTGGCCAGGATGGAATAAAAGCGGCGTCGGAAGGCCTCCGGAGGGACTGAGTCCTTCGGGCTCTGTGCCAAGTCGAGCCAAAGGCAAGGGTGAGGCACACACCACGGGGGTGTACGCAGAGGTGACCGGAAAGGAGGTGGAACAGGGAAACACCCAAGCCCATAGAGAAGCTGTTTGACACATACAGCGATCGGACAACCCAACCGGGGCCGACGTTCTGGCAGATGGATGACTGACTGCGGAAACAGGACACGATAATTTGGATGCCCGGGCAAGCTAAAAACATGGGCAGCATAAGCAGTCAGTAATTGTTGGCGTCGTAACCGCAGTGGAGGGACACCTGCCTCCACAAGTATGCTGTCGAAAGGGCTGGTTCGGAAGGCACCAATGGCAAGGCGTATCCCGCTGTGGAGGATTGGGTCCAGCACCTGCAACGCAGATGGGGATGCTGAGCCATAAGCCAGACTCCCATAGTCCAGACGGGACTGGATTAACGCCTGGTAAAGCCGTAGGAGAGTAGATCAGTCGGCGCCCCACGTGGTGTGGCTCAGGCATCCCAGAGCATTTAGATGCCGCCAACACGCCTGTTTAAGCTGCCGAATATGAGGCAGCCAAGTCAACTGGGCATCAGAAACCACCCCCAAAAACCTATGTGACTCCACCACTGTAAGAAGCTCGCCGTCGAGATAAAGCTGCGGCTCCAGGTGAACAGTGCATCGCCGGCAGAAATGCATAACGCAGGTCTTGGCTGCGGAAAACTGAAAACCATGCGCTACAGCCCAAAACTGCGCCTTGCGGATTGCGCCCTGTAGCTGACGTTCAGCAGCTGCATGCCAATAGAGCTGTAGTAAAGGCAGAAGTCGTCAGCATACAGGGAAGTGGAGACAGAATTTCCCACGGCCGCAGTGAGCCGGTTAATGGCTATTAAAAACAGACAGACACTTAGAACAGAACCCTACGGCACACCGTTCTCCTGGACTTGGGAGGAACTATATGAGGCCACGAAGTGCACGCGGAAGGTACGATACGACAGAAAATTGCGGATATAAATTGGCAGAGGGTCCCGAAGACCCCATCCATGAAGCGTAGAAAGGATGTGATGACGCCATGTCGTATCATACGCCTTCCGCACGTCGAAAAAAACAGCGAACAGATGCTGACGGCGGGCAAAGGCAGTACGGATGGCCGACTCCAGGCTCACCAGATTGTCGGCGGCGGAGCGGCCTTTACGGAACCCACCCTGAGACTGAGCCAGAAGGCCCCAAGACTCCAGTACCCAATTCAAGCGCTGGGTCACCATCCGTTCAAGCAACTTGGAAAGAACGTTGGTGAGGCTAATGGGACGGTAGCTGTCCACCTCTAAAGGGTTCTTCCCCAGTTTCAGAATGGGGACAACAAGACTTTCCCGCCATTGCGACGGAAACTCACCCTCGACCCAAATGCGGTTGTAAAGGTCGAGGAGGCGTCGCTGGCAGTCCACTGAAAGGTGTTTCAGCATCTGAGAGTGGATGCTATCTGGCCCAGGAGCGGTATCAGGACAAGCGGCGAGGGCACTGCGAAATTTCCACTCACTGAATGGGACATTGTACAACTCAGGATGGTGGGTGTGAAAAGAAAGACTCCGACGTTCTATCCGCTCTTTAATGGGGCGGAAGCCCAAGGGGTAGTTGGCAGAAGTGGAATTCAGGGCAAAGTGCTCTGCGAAGCAGTTTGCAATGACGTCGAAGTCAGTACAAACTGCTCCATTCAGTGAGAGCGCAGGGACGCTGACAGGGGTCCGATAGCCATAGAGGCGTCGAATCTTGGCCCAGACCTGCGATGGAGTGACATGGTGGCCAATGGTGGACACATACCGCTCCCAGCACTCCTGCTTGCGTTGGCGGATAATGCGGCGGGCTCGCGCACGCAGCCATTTGAAGGTGATAAGGTTTTCAATTGACGGATGTCGCTTGTGACGCTGGAGCGCCTGCAGGCGAGCTTTAATCGCTTCAGCGCTCTCAGGCGACCACCAAGGCACAGTCCGCCGCCGAGGGGACCCAGAAGAACGGGGAATGGCAGATTCGGCGGCAGTAATGATGCCGGTGGTGACCGATTGAACCACTGCATCAATGTCATCGTTAGAGAGAAACACAATAGCGGCAGTGGAGGAGAACAAGTCCCAGTCAGCCTTACTCAGAGCCCATCTGCTAGGGCGCCCAGAAGATTGACGTTGTGGCAGTGACAGAAAGATTGGAAAGTGGTCACTACCACACAGGTCGTCATGCACGCTCCATTGGACAAACGGTAAGAGGCTAGGGGTACAGATGGAAAGGTCAATGGCGGAGTATGTGCCATGCGCCACACAGAAGTGTGTGAAGGCACCATCATTTAATATCGAGAGATCGAGCTGCGCCAATAAATGCTCAACGATGGCGCCTCGACCTGTTGCTACTGACCCACCCCACAGATGGTTATGGGCGTTAAAGTCGCCCAGTAACAAGGAAGGTGGCGGCAATTGGGCTATCAGAGGGCGTCCACACCCGAACAGCGACAGCCTCTAAAGGTGTTTGGAGAGGGTCAGACTCGCTGTGAAGAGAGTTCAGGACATATATGCAGACGCCACCAGACACCCTTTCATAAAGTGCCCGGTTCTTATAATAACCCCGATAGCCACGGAGGGCGGGGGATCGCATTGCCGGAAACCAACTTTCCTGCAGAGCAATGCAGAGAAAAGGGTGAAGGCTGATAAGTTGGCAGAGCTCAGCTAGATGGTGGAAGAAACCGCTGCAGTTTCACTGGAGGATGGTGTTGTCCATGGCTGAGAAAGGCGTGACGGGACTGGGAAGGCAGATTACGCCGCTGGGTCACCTGCTGCCTCCAATGGAGCACCCATGCAAATGCTATCCATTGCATCTGAGGGACCGGCGAGAGCGAGGTCCTCAGCGGACACAAGAATCTCTTCCTCATCCTCGGACACAGAGCTTGTAGGTAGTGGTGGAGTAGGAGCCATCGCAGGAGCCTTGGTCTTACGGGTCTTAAGTGTCATTTTGTCTCGCTGTTCCTTTGGTTGCCATTGCTGATAGGGCTTATTGGAGTCAGTCTCCGGAACCGAAGATGATCGCGAAGCTCGACGACCAGCGGCCTGTGGCTTCTTCAGCCACTGGTTGGTGTCTGCTGTGCCGCTGGCAGGAACCTGGGAAGGGAGTGACCCAAGGGATCCCTTCCGAGCGAGAGAAGCCGAAGAAGACTTACGCTTCTCCGGCTTAGAAGTGGGGACTGGTGTCCCCGGTGGTTTAGTGGGTGCTGCTCCCAAGGTAGATGGTGTGGGAGTAACAGCAAGAGAAGGGGCCCCCATCGTCAAGGGGCAGGTGAGGTCCTCTGACGCTGAGAGCTGTCTGTGGTGCAGCTAAAGGAGCTGGAGCAGGAGTGACAGTGGAGGCATAAGATGACATCATGCGCACGGGATGTAGCCATTCAGATTTACGCTTAGCCTCAGTGTAAGTCAGTCAGTCCAGGGTCTTATATTCCATGATTTTGCGTTCTTTCTATAAGATCCTGCAGTCTGGCGAGCAAGGTGAATGAGGCTCTCCACAGTTGACACAGATGGGAGATGGAGCACATGGAGTATCGGGATGAGATGGGCGTCCGCAATCTCGACATGTGAGGCTGGAAGTACAGTGGGAAGACATATGACCGAACTTCCAGCACTTAAAGCACTGCATCGGGGGTAGGGATATAGGGCTTGACGTCACAATGGTAGACCATCACCTTGACCTTCTCCGGTAATGCATCACACTCGAAGGCCAAGATGAAGGCACCGGTAGCAACCTGATTGTCCCTCGGACCCCGATGAATGCGCCGGACAAAATGAACACCTCTACGCTCTAAGTTGGCGCACAGCTCGTCATCAGACTGCAGAAGTAGGTCCCTAAGGAAAATAACACCCTGGACCATATTTAAACTCTCATGCAGTGTGATGGTGATGTTAACATCCCCCAACTTGTCACAAGCAAGCAACCTTCGTGACTGGGCGGAGGATGCTGTTTTTATCAAAACTGACCCAGAGCACATTTTAGACAAGCCCTCCACCTCCCCAAACTTGTCCTCCAAATGCTCTACAAAGAACTGAGGCTTCATGGATACAAAGGATTCCCCATCAGCCCTGGTACAGACGAGATACCTGGGCAAATACATGTCACTATCATTCATTGCCTTTCGTTCCTCCCATGGTGTGGCCAGGGATGGGAACGATTTGGGGTCATAAACGTTAGCTTTAAAATGAGCCCTTGAACGCTTAGAGACTGCTGGTGGCTGGCCACCAGCAAGAGATGATGTACCACGCTTCATTGCGGGACATCTGTCCTGATGCCACCCACTCCGACCAAGGGCCCTCCCCATGGGCGCCACCCAGCGGCAGCAAGAGCCACCTGGCAGGATGGCCATTGCCGGGAGTCCTGATGCCTCATGGAGATGGGCATCTACTCCTTGGCATACATGGGGAGTAAATGGCGCAGGCATCAGTAGAGCGATCCCTGTGTTGTCAGGGGGCTACAACCAACAGGGTACATGGCGGCCACACCACAACGGACTGGCTACCGTGCTGGATCTTAGGTGGAAAAATGTATAATGTCGTCGTCGCAGCGAAAAGCAACACTGCACAGTGCAGCGTGGTAATCACACCCAGGGACGTATCCTCGCCCAAGAGATGGAAAACGAGTGGGACACCATTGCAACGACGAGAAATCCGGCTGAAGGTCTCAATGCACGACAGATACAGTGCACCATGTAAGGCGCCCTTCCCCAGGTGGCTCGCTCTTCGGAACAATTTAGAAAGATGGAGGTCAAACCCGATAGGGGACCATCATATAAGACCGAAAAGGTTGAGACTCCTTTTAGTCGCCTCTTACGACAGGCAGGAATACTGCGGGCCTATTCTTACCCCTGAACCTGCAGGGGGGGCTTAAGAATTATGGTACTTTTCTCAGCCTCCTCTGCCTTCAGCTGATCAATTGACAGAAGTCCATTCTCCATGTTCACCACATGTTCTAACACCACATCATCAATAACGTTCAGTCTGCTGACTAAACCATCCTTTATACACAACACTGCATCCATGTCCCCATTGATAGCCACATATATTTGAAATAGCTGTATAGTGTGTACTGATAAATGTGTGAGCAAAATGAGTTACTTTGATCGTTTAACGAGCTTAAGTTAAACATATTATGGTGTGTATATGTGGATTAGTAACTGTTCTTGGTGAGTAACTAAAAATACGGCGATCTGTTGAAAGAACGGGGACATATTGTGTTTTGAAACTAACTAGTGAACAATGGCCGCGACCAGTTCGGAAAATTTGAATACTATTTACGAAATAAGTGAGGAAGCGTGGAATAAACCATGTTCCTGTAACAAAACAGCAAGAAACGGCGTGTGTTGTGTAAAGTGTAACAGGAAATTCCATTACTCGTGTGTAAATTCAACGAATAGAGTGAAAAGCTGGAAATGCAGTGAGTGTTTTCGTACTGACGGTGACGATATGGACGAAATCAAAACAAACCCGTTAAAAACGTGCGTGTGCGAAAAGTTACAGAATGAACTCAGAATAGTAAGAAATGAACTTAAGTACTCGAAAACAATTATATGTTTGCTAAGAAACGAACTACAGAAGCGAGAATCAGGCAAGATAGAAATGTGCAAAAACTACAGATTTGATGCACCCAACATAAATTACGATTCACAACACAGTGTGCATACCACAACACAGAACGCAGTTCAAAAAGAAAATCAATCTATTGGTGCAGCAATGAAAATGCAAACCTTTGCTCCTGAGAGTCAGTCAGTGAATAGGAGGCCCAAAATATTCGTTGCCATGGCAGAGGCTGTGCAAGAAACATTTTAAACTTATCTTCAAATAAATATGATGTTGAAGGGAAGGTGATACCAGGTGCCCCCACTAGTGTAATACTAAAAAAATGAAATGACCTCCATAAGTTGACAAGTGAAGATTTTGCAGTTATCTGGGCTGGCTAATGATGTAGCAAAGAATGAAACCAAGTTGGCAATTCGTTCACTACATAAAGCCTTGTCAGCATTACAAAATAAAAATACAAAGGTGATTGTAGTTGGTGTACCACATAGACATGACCTGCCTGAATGGTCTTGTGTAAACCAAGAAATTCAATCTGCAAACAGAAATCTAAAAAAAAAATAGCGAAAGGCTTCCATAACACTTGTTTTATTGATACTCCTAGTAACAAGGAGCTTTATAGAGCACATGGACAACACTTTAATGCAACTGCTAAAGAACTAATTGCCACAAGGATTTATGAATCAGTGGAAACAAACAGGAAAGTGTACAAAACAGCAATAGAACTTAAATGGAAGGATACTGAAGTCTCAGATAGAGAATCAGTGTTAATTGTTACTGACACAACTCCAGCACAAATAACAACAGAATCCTTAAAAGTTAACTCTGTTTGTGCGGAGAGGACAATTACTCAAGTAATAAACTTACCCAAGAGGACAGTGCAAAAGTTTGAAGAAGCAGCAAATGAGGTGGCAGGAAAGAAGGCACCATATAAGAAGAGAGGCCTACTTGCAAAAAGAAGAACAGCAAATCAAGCTCAAGGGATGAGAATACCAACACGTGGAGTACGGCAGTCGACGCGAAAAAAGAAACCACAACCGAGGGACCAGGATTTTTGGTGGGATCAGCAGTGGTTTCACAGACGAAAGCAGTTAACAAAGTGAGTCATCAAGTGGATGAACAGGTATGTGACTATCATAACACATATGATCACAGTGCATCAAGATTAAAGACATTAACAGAACCTACAACTTCAAATATAAAGTCAAATTGCTCTCAGAGGAATACTGACGGAGACAAACTACTTACTTTTCTACAAGTTAACATACGTTGTATTAGAAATAAAATTTTAGAATTAGAACATTTATCTAACACTGAGCATGTAGATGTTATATGTGTATCTGAGCACTGGTTAACACAAGAACAAGTAAATATGTTCATTCCCCAAGAGTATGTTGTGGAAGACATGATATGTAGAAAACAGAGAAAGAATGGTGGGGCAGGAATTTTTGTCAAAGAAGGAATAATGTTTTCCAGAATTGATGTATCTACATACTGCTTGGAACTAGTGGGGAGTTTATTTGTGTAAAACTAATGAATGAAAATATAGTGGTAGTTAGTCTATATAGGTCGTCAGATGGTGATGTAAAATAGTGTATTGAAAAATGTGAATTAATAATTTAGAAAATATTGAAGAGTAAAACGAGAATTGCTATATGTGGTGATTTCAACATAGAAATGGTAAACACACAGAAACCAGTTGCTAGGACATTTTTGAATATGCTAAGATCATTAGACCTCTATTGTACAAATAACTGTGCCACACGTAAGAATGCGTGTACAGTCAATATCGCTGTGAATTTCCATAAGGAGGATTTTACAATTAGACTTGCAGGAAATGGATTTGCAGATCATGAGCCACTACTCCTTGCACTCTGTAAGAGGCAGCCAGTTAAAACTGAAGAATCTAAAGTAGTAGGGGTACGAAGACAGAAGGAAGAGTACATAAATATGTTTGTTGATAGATTAGGAAGTGCAAATTGGGACTTTATATATAATTGTCAATCTGGAAAAAAGAAAGCTGAAATTAGCTTTGGAAACTTCTTTAAAAAGCACACAGACTTTTGGTATTCTTGCTCACCAGTTAAAAAAAATAGATATCCAAATGAAATGAAAAAGAAAAGTCTGAACTGGTTCACACAAGAGCTAGTAGAAATTAGAGGAAACTTGCATATGCTGTACCAGATGCATAATCAAGCCTCTGACCAAGGGGCAGAACAGAGTGTGAACATTCATAGCTCATATCTGAAATGCAAAAAATACTATAAAGCTAAACTTCTTCTGGCAGCAGTGGAGAGCTATATAGAAAGAGCTCCCAATAAATGCAAGGCAGCCTGGCAAATAATAAAACAAGAGGATACACCAAAACGCACAGAAACAGATCTGCTTGATCCTAAAGAATTAAATGAGTACTTTTTAATCTCATTTAAAGAAATAAGTAACAGTATCTAAGCAACAAATTCATCTGCAATGAACCTTGTTGGAACACCACTGCCTGTTAACCTGGCATTTCAATGGGGGGGCTGTCACACCTGCTGATGTTATAAAAGCTGTATCCAAATTTTCAGGTTCTAATAGTATGGACTGTTATTGGTTATCAAATAACACAATTAAAAAGACAATACACTCAATCACCAAACCATTAGCTTATATTTTTAATAAATGTGTAGAATTTGGAGTTTTTTGGATGCACTCAAGGTATCAAAAGTTGTCCCAGTTTTTAAAAAAGGAGACAAACATCTCCCCCAAAGCTGCAGACCAGTCTCCATTGTTCCAATATTCTCAAAGGTATTTGAGGTGCTGATACACACACAAATAAGCAACTTCTTTGAAAAATACAATATCCTATGTGACAATCAGTTTGGCTTTCGAAAGGGGAAGAACACAACAGGGGCCATCTTGGAAATCATTGACCAAACCTTAACAGCTTTTGAAAATAATAACATGGTATCACTGGTATTATGTGACCTAAGCAAAGCTTTCGATTGCATTCCTGTTGACATACTACTGAGGAAACTAGAGTTTTATAGGGTGAGAGGGAGCACTTTATCTGTGATAAATTCTTATTTAAGTAACCGAAAACAATTCGTTTCAGTCAGAAATTTAAATTCTTCCATCATGGAAATCAACACAGGTGTACCACAAGGGTCTATCCTTGGACCCTTCTTCTTCATTGTCGCTATTAATGATTTACCTAAAAATATAGCTCACCCTGTTGTGTGTTATGCTGACGATGCAACACTACTTACCACACATCAAAACATTTCAGATCGGAATAACCTAACAAAAGAAACACTAGATAAGGCCCTGGACTGGTTTGCAGCCAATAAGCTCCTATGCAACCCTGACAAAACAAAACAACTTTCAATGGGAACATCAAATGAAGTAGGCAATAAGTCGGTAAAACTCATAGGTATTCACATTGACTCAAAACTATATTGGGAGGAACATGTCAATCATGTATGTGAAAAAAAATCTTGGGTGGCATATCTTCTCTTGAAACTAAGGGAGGTAGTGAGCTTGGAGTACCTCAGGGTGACATATTTGGGCTATTCCAGTCACATATTTCATATGGTCTGATTATATGGGGGCACTCACCTCACATCAAAAACGTATTGAAATTACAAAAAAAGTCATATGTATAATATGTAAAAGAGGTCATAGGGAGCACTGTCGTCCTCTTTTTTCCAGACTCAGAATTCTTACAATTATAAATTTATACATCTATGTGTCTGTACTCTATATGAAATACAATATTTCAGAATTTATTGCCAGAAGGGAAATACACGAACACAACACCAGGGCTAACGGTAATTTAGACATACCGCGCCACAGACTAGTGAGAACAGGAAATTCCCACAAAGTTAACCCACTCAAAATGTTCAATAAACTGCCAGTTCATGTTCAGTCTATGAATACAAATTCTTTTAAAATTAAGTGGTACAGCTGGCTGTCAGATCATCCATTCTATGACATTAAAGAATTCTTTGAGATGCCTGAGGAGAATATAAGCACTTAAAAGTTGTCAGTAGTTAAACATATTATTTTGTGCTGTGGTTAATCGTGTGTAATTACAAAGTTTATATTATAAACAATAAAATACCGTATTATATTAGATTATAGGATAGCTTGTTGCGTTAACTTTTAAAAGATATCCTTTGTAATTTGGTACACTGTCATGCTTCAAATGTATTCTATAATGTATTGACAGAAGTTTATTTTATTATTCTGTATGAACTAGTACATCTTGTATGACGAAGCCAATATCATTGTAAAATGATCTACGGTGAATAAAATTCTTGATTCTTGATTCTTGATATTACGGTTTTGAGGCCTATATAATCTGTTTCAGGCAAGTATTTCCACACACAGTCATTGAAGTTTTTGTTAGGATTTTGAATTCTCCCATGGTTGCATTCAGAAAGCAATCTAAGTCTGGAAAGTATAGATAGGCTTCATAACATCTGTTGTTGCCAATGTCTTGGGACCCTTTGGACATGTAGAATTACACGAGTCCTTGTCTTTACCAATCCTGCGAAAGAAGGCGACCCACAAAGCTTCTCTCATTTCTTCTAAATTTTTAACATGCCTCCATATTACTCTGTCTACACATAATATCTATATAGATAAAATGTAACTACCCAGCAAGCACTCAAGTTTATTTCAAGGTGGATATTGAGTTTAGGTTCAGTTGAAAATTCAAGATTGAAAAATCAATCTGTTACACAGCTTATTTCAAGGTGGATATTGAGTTTAGGTTCAGTTGAAAATTCAAGATTGAAAAATCAATCTGTTACACAGCTTATTTCAAGGTGGATATTGAGTTTAGGTTCAGTTGAAAATTCAAGATTGATAAATCAACCTGTTACACAGTTTACATCAAGCTGTAAAAATCTAGCTTGAATTAAAATAATTTTCCCAAGCTTGAAATAAACTATAATTTCCCTGGAAGGCTGTACAGCAGATGTGCACACAGCATAGCTTCCATAGACGTCCACGAGAAGCACCACAAGCGTTTATAAGCCTTGCACTGACTATGTTAGGTTTACGGCCATTTTACCTTTGTGACGCGCGTTAATGATTGTTGATTGTTGTGAAGTTTGCTTTATACTGGAAAGTAGTTCAGTAAGTGTGTGGCGTCTCCTGCTTTACTGTTACACTGGGTCTGAAGAGGATATATAGTGTATTACAGGTACGTTGGTGCATTTTTCTGTAGTGGTACGTTAATATTACAAATGTTAAATATTATTACATAATGTAAAGAAATATTGTATTCTTTTATGTAGAAAAAGTGAGACTGGATGAAAGTGAAATGGATTACCAGCTAAGAATACATATTACAAGCTGTTCATCAAAAAGAGGTCATTTTAAACTAGCTCTCTAGTACATGGCACCAATAAATTAAAACTTAATGTTATTTTACCTTTTTAAAATCTTGCCTTTTTATGTATATTGCCCTATTACATTTGTTTACTTGTAAGTACTCGCGTGTGTCACACCATGAATGAATAATCGTGAAGTGTGAAAAGTTTCTTTGCGAATACAAATAGTAATGACATGGTGAACGGGAAAAAGTACATCAAGAACCAGTCACTACATAGGTGTCAGTCTTTTTTATTTACGTAGCTTTGACTGCTCTTTAATTGCGATAATATGAAATTTCTCCCCATTAGTATGACACTCTTGCACAAAGTAAACATACTCAAGAAATGCAAGTGAAAGAAGTCTTAAAGTTGGGACAACAGTGAAGTCAGAGTTGCAGTCTGTTATTACGCCATCAGTCTTGAGAGATTTTGTTGAAGCTCTTAATTCTTTCTGTGATGAAGGACACAAAATTTCTTGTGACTCATGCTTGGCAAAAGTTAAGCACATTCATAATAAGTGTAACATTATTTTTTATGGAAAGTAGTGGCAAATTTTGGATCTGGGCTGTACTGTGAAGGATGAATCTATTGAGAATGATTGTAGTACTGTTGAGAGAGCTTACCATATTCCAACATTTATGAACAACAGGGGGCACTTCTGATTTGACTAGAACTTTAAAAAAATCTGAGTTTATTGTGAATGTTTGTACCTATTTAATGCTGTATTTAGCTTAAATAGTGTGTGTTTAGTTGCACTACATATTGCAATTTAATATCCTATGCAAATCATACAACAGACAATTCACCAGAAGCAGCTGCTTACTCAGTGACATTTATACTAGTTAATGATTCTTACTACATCAGTGAGTTTGAAGTTATTTTGCTAATCTGGGGCATAAATTATATTTAGGTTGATCAGTTTCAACTTTTACATTTTTTATGTTTAGTTATGGCTAACATTTTCTTTTACCTGTTACAGGATCATTATACTGGCACAAGTCAGCGATATTTGCTCCTGCTCTGGTCTGTGTGCTGGGGCCGGAGGGGCTTCAGAATAATTAAATTTTAAAATAAAATATTATTAACACTTTGAAAATAAAAGTTTTTAGACATACATGTCTCGATAATTTTTTTCACACCATTTCCATTCTGATATTTATTTATTTAGTTAGGTTCAATAAATTCAGATTGATAATTACACTCCTGGAAATGGAAAAAAGAACACATTGACACCGGTGTGTCAGACCCACCATACTTGCTCCGGACACTGCGAGAGGGCGGTACCAACAATGATCACACGCACGGCACAGCGGACACACAAGGAACCGCGGTGTTGGCCGTTGAATGGCGCTAGCTGCGCAGCATTTGTGCACTGCCGCCGTCAGTGTCAGCCAGTTTGCCGTGGCATTCGGAGCTCCATCGTAGTCTTTAACACTGGTAGCATGCCGCGACAGCGTGGACGTGAACCGTATGTGCAGTTGACGGACTTTGAGCGAGGGCGTATAGTGGGCATGCGGGAGGCCGGGTGGACGTACCGCCGGATTGCTCAACACGTGGGGCGTGAGGTCTCCACAGTACATCGATGTTGTCGCCAGTGGTCGGCGGAAGGTGCACGTGCCCGTCGACCTGAGACCGGACAGCAGCGACGCACGGATGCACGCCAAGACCGTAGGATCCTACGCAGTGCCGTAGGGGACTGCACCGCCACTTCCCAGCAAATTAGGGACACTGTTGCTCCTGGGGTATCGGCGAGGACCATTCGCAACCGTCTCCATGAAGCTGGGCTACGGTCCCGCACACCGTTAGGCCGTCTTCCGCTCAGACCCAAACATCATGCAGCCCGCCTCCAGTGGTGTCGCGACAGGCGTGAATGGAGGGACGAATGGAGACGTGTCATCTTCAGCGATGAGAGTCGCTTCTGCCTTGGTGCCAATGATGGTCGTATGCGTGTTTGGCGCTGTGCAGGTGAGCACCACAATCAGGACTGCATACGACCGGGGCACACAGGGCCAATACCCGGCATCATGGTGTGGGGAGCGATCTCCTATACTGGCCGTACACCTCTGGTGATCGTCGAGGGGACACTGAATAGTGCACGGTACATCCAAACCGTCATCGAACCTATCGTTCTACCATTCCTAGACCGGCAAGGGAACTTGCTGTTCCAACAGGACAATGCACATCCGCATGTATCCCGTGCCACCCAACGTGCTCTAGAAGGTGTAAGTCAACTACAATGGCCAGCAAGATCTCCGGATCTGTCCCCCATTGAGCATGTTAGGGACTGGATGAAGCGTCGTCTCACGCTGTCTCCACGTCCAGCACGAATGCTGGTCCAACTGAGGCGCCAGGTGGAAATGGCATGGCAAGCCGTTCCACAGGACTACATCCAGCATCTCCACGATCGTCTCCATGGGAGAATAGCAGCCTGCATTGCTGCAAATGGTGGATATACACTGTACTAGTGCCGACATTGTGCATGCTCTGTTGCCTGTGTCTATGTGCCTGTGGTTCTGTCAGTGTGATCATGTGGTGTATCTGACCTCAGGAATGTGTCAATAAAGTTTCCCCTTCCTGGGACAATGAGTTCACGGTGTTCTTATTTCAATTTCCAGGAGTGTATATAGCTTAAAACAAGCTGTAAATACCAGGCTGCATTCCACATGTGTAGATACAGCTGGAGCCAAACTTGATAAGTCTAACTTGAAATGTAGCTTGAACTCTGCCAACTGTGATGTTTGTTTCAAGCTTGAATCCAACTAACAGGCCTGAATATTCCAGCTTTGATCAAGCTTATATACTTGAACTTTACATCTGGGAACAAGTTGGAAACTGGCTTACTGTGCTATCTGGGTATAAACACAATAAGATTACTTCTTGAAATCGAGCGCCTCCTCCAAATCACTACCACGAGTAAAACTTACAGTACTGTGTAGAATGCTGAACTGATGTTCAGCTGTTACTTACACTCGCTTAGCACTGGGATGACCAACTTGTAAGGCAGTGGCAAAAAGGTACATTGAGTAAAGAGGCTAAAGGCAGAGGACCTCTTCTGCAGCTGAGATCAGCACAGCTGAATTGTCAAATGGATGTGTGCTGCAACGAAAATGCTCTCTCTTTCCTCTCAATATACACCCAACATACAAAAATCCTACATATTCTTCTTCAGGAAGGGCTCTGGTATAACTTAGCACTATAAAGAAATTCATTATTTCGGTGGATTTTCGCTTCCTTGGTTCTTTAAAACATCAGGGAATAGCCTCTGTGGTATTAGGAGCAAAACTTGTAAGAGAAGACAGAAATGTGAATGTAAGCAAAAAGTAACTGAGTAGGCCTACACTGGGTGTAAGTTGTACTGCGACGTGAAGGGCTGGGCAAAAGAGAGGAAGTGCCAAGCCACAGTGGAACTGTCTGCAGACTGATGACTAAATAAGCAGCAAGTTTGGTTGAGCTCAATTGTTGCTGTTGTGAAAATACATTTACGCTAAAATGAGCAGTCGAGATCGCAGTAATATTTCGTTATTGACCAGTTACGGATTATACGCGAGCTGCAACCGGTCAATAAAGAAATGTTTTAGTGATCTGGACTGCTCATTTTAACTTAAATATAACGTTAGGTCGCTTTTCTCCGCAGACTATGTCGTCAAAAGTTATGTTAAAATACAACTGCAATCTCACATCCATTGAATTATGGACAAAAAGTTGCAATTTGTTTTAGTTTCTAGGTCTACGTCTATCTTTACATCAGCTATTAATAATATTGACAAGGAGACGATCTTTCCCACAGTTGTTTAACTTAGCTAGGTGCAAAGCAATAAGTAGACATTGCAAAGACATCAAAGGTATAGGCTAATCGTAAAAAAAAAAAAAAAAAAAAAAAATCCTGCATACAAAATCCATGTTAGCTGCACAGATTTTGTTGGTAATTTAGCAGTTATCATTGAAACTAAAGAAGAAACTGAATATATCGTAGCAAAATTACACAACGTAGTGCAAAGGCAGGTTTTTAGACGGTGCCTGGAGGAAACCTATTATTGGCACATGGGAAATAACAGGTATCTACGTTCATGTATGTTGCACAGATGATATTCAGAGCCACGTGGAGCCACTGTAACAGAATGTGATACTGCTAATTAGGCCAGTACAATTGGCTCGAAAAATCAGGGTTGCTTTCCAAAATTTGTAGAGCCCTGGAGATTGTTTTAATCACTCAAGTTTGCCTTTGATATGAGCAATTTGAGGTTGCCCCGATTTTTTAATGGATCTTCAACCACGACGAAAAGAAAAATCACTAAAATTTCGTTTTTTTGTAGTTTTCGAATTCTTCCGAAAATGATCATTCAGTTGAAAACACTATAGAGACAAGAATATAGAGCATTAAATTCTGCATTGGCTGATTACCGGTACCAAAACTTTGCTATCTGAAAATTTTCCTGTAAGAACGCTACGCGAGAAACGGTAACGCTTCACAAATTTCGAAAACACACTCGGCATAGATCATGATCCATGAAACACAACCGTGATCTTCGTGCTTTCCAGCTCTAGATTTAATCCAAGTACATCGCAACTATGGAAGAATATAGTTTTTTTAAAGTATTGAACTGTAAAACACAGCTTTTTGTGTTTTCCGTATAGCTTTGTCTCCCAACATAGAAGCTCATCATTGGATTTTTTTGTGGAAGGAGATTCCGCGAAAAGTCGTTTCAGTGTTGATAGGAACGATCTTCTCGTGCATTGTGATTTTATATGTCATACACTTTAGAGTTAGGACTCTATTTCCCATTTGAAATTTCGCAGTTTGATGCTGTATAACTTTTCTCTCACAACTTTTGCTTCATGTTGATCAGTTCTCAGAAGCTACACGTTTTATAGCAGCGATACAAGTGTTTTTGGAAAAGTGTGAAAAATTATCGGTCTCTCACGAAGCTTTTCTATAGGAAAATTTAATCAAATAGCGAAGTTTTGACACTTAGTCGATGCAGAATATAATGCTCTACATGTTTAGTAACCTGGACTTTTCGATTAAACGCTTAGCTTCGAAGGAATTTGAAGAAAGAAAAAAAATAAAACAAATAAGTTCGAAGTATTGGGAGTTTTCTTTTCATAGCGACTGAAGCACCTCTCAGAAATCGGGTAAAATTCAAATTATTCATATGAAAGGCCTATTTGAATGGGTTTAGTTTCCAGAATCCCACTTATTTTTGGAAGGAGAACTTAATTTTGTTGGTCTTCATTACGGGACAGTCATTTTGCCGGAAGCACTGTGTACATCAGACACATCTGCTGCGCTAGCGTCGCAGAAACTGAAAAACGGGAACGGAAAATTCTTAGTGGATTGTATGGCGCCCACGCAACAGTTTGGGTGAAGATGAGAGCGTCTGACACACAAATTATGTTCACTACCACCGTGCGCAAGAGATGCTCGAAATGCTATGGTCATAGCTTTTGAAAGAACAGCAGTAGACCAGTAAAAGATTACTTCACATGTTAACTCAACTCGGCTGGTTAGAAACAAGGGAAGTCTTGAAAATTACAGAAGATATAAGAAATCGAACAGCTTTTGGAATGCTGACAACTAAAGACGAGAATTCCAGGCAAATCCGTGTTTTTATAGGATCATTGGACATAGCCCAAACATAGTACTTCATTACTTTCTGATTCGAAATAAGGGTACTATTTCGGTACATATTTTGACCTTTTTGGGATAAAAAGATGCATAATGCACTTATACGCATTTTCGCGTTCATGAAACATACATTGTTTTCTGCTTAAATGCATATTTTAATGGTTCTGAGTGAACTCTTAAGTTTTTCGATTTTTATGATCCATATTGCTACAGGAATCAGGACTGAATAAAGATAGGGGGTTACAGAAATCGAAAGTTTAGATTCTCACAGTAAGATGACTTTCCAAGACTTTTGCTGGCAGCCTCTGTACAGCGCGTGCGTGAACAAATTTATTATATCCGTAAAGACCACTGGCAAACCTTTGATTTCGCGCCTGCTCACTCAGGCACCGCGGCTAACGCGACAATGACACAGCTGAAGAGTGCTCTTGTGGAATTTGAACAAACCTCACTATCAATTTCGATTATTCTAAAACTGAAATCATTCCCAACGTGTGTGTGTGTGTGTGTGTGTGTGTGTGTATGTGTGTGTATGTATGTTTGTGTGAACCTCGTCTGTATTATTCTGTTTGCTTGAAAACGTGCTTATAGTAAACCTCCAATTAAAACTTCTGTAATTGTGCTCCTTGCATAGTGGATGAATGCGAGGTGTTTCATTAAATCAGATGGAGACGTTGTATTCTATAAAGAGAAAAGCTATTCTTTTTCCGAAAATTTTTTATAACACTTGTTCTTTGTAAAACATTACAAAACCTATTTCAAATAATTAAATAAATGAGAATGCTAGTTTTTTAAAAATAGTATCTGTACAACCTATAGATCTTTTATATTTTCATATAACATGAACTGATAATTTCAAGTTGAATAGCATGTCCTATCTGCCTTACATATTGAAAGAATACGAAACCAAAAGAATATGCAACCCACCAAATTAGTGATTTATTACTGCTCCCTCACCTAAGGCACCGCAAGATAATTTGTCCATGGATTTGTAGGAGCAAGTATACCACCTGAGAAACTCAGAAACCCAGTTCCTAAGATTTTTTTTAGAGAAGCATACATCCAAAGGTGGCCCTCGTCCCTCGACAATTAGGAACTATAAAATTCTAAAATCTTATTGTAAGGTAGCCCCATACAAAATGTTTGAAAAAAATAGATGTAACTTTGTGTAAAAATATATTCGAACTATTGTAACATATGTAATCCAAGATGCTACTCCAGGCGGGTGTAAAATGAAAGTGCGCAATGGAAAATACTGAACGCGAAAATGAAGATTTGGTCCTGTCTGACTACCCCCTGAAGCAGATCTTAGGATCTCTTAATGGTCATATTATTTCCTCCTTCTTGCTCTCTAACATATAAATTACAACATAAACATAAATGAATGATTAAGTGAACTAATAACTATAAAATAAGTGTTGTTTCTGCTTATACATTTACTGTAGATTAAAGCCCCTTTGTATATTACAAATGTTTCTCTATCAATATCCAATGGACATAAAGAGATACAAATGAATTTCCTAAGTAATCTTACTGATCAGTTGCCCGAATCTGCCCCTTTTTATGGGTACGCGATCTAATATAAATAACGCGAGATGATTGACATCATCTACATACCAAACACTAGACTACTTTCTTCTAAGATGATCTACTGTGGTCTGCAACCTCAGTGGAAATAATACTTACGTGATCACACCTGTTCAGCTTTGAAAGAAGAAGAAGCAGTTAACAATATCACCGTATGTGCTGAGTCCGCTGCGTCGCCCGCAGCTAGCGGTCGTGCGGTAGCGTTCTCGCTTCCCGCGCCCAGGTTCCCGGGTTCGACTCCCGGCGGGGTCAGGGATTTTCTCTGCCTCGTGATGGCTGGGTGTTGTGTGATGTCCTTAGGTTAGTTAGGTTTAAGTAGTTCTACGTTCTAGGGGACTGATGACCATAGATGTTAAGTCTCATAGTGCTCAGAGTCATTTGAACCATTTTTTTTTTCACTGCGTCAGAGTGATGGTTCTCGTACACATCCCTACGCAGAGGCGAAGTCCAGAATTGTATAAGTTCACAACAGGACAATGCCTAACCATTCTAACTATAAAATATCCTTGGAGCAAAGACAGCAAGTCCGTCTGTACCAACAAAAGCTGATACTGAGCGACCGTCACCACAGGCGCTCAAACCTGAAGACACTTTCTCTCCACCAGTGGATTCACTACAAAGCTCAGCTCCCCTCCTTCGTGCCTGCAGAAGGCGAATTATTCTCGAAACCACGGAATATTCTCCCTCTCTACAGATTCTTTTGGACGACGACCAATCATATTTCAGTCTTTTGTCGTCCAGTGCGGAAAATTTGCGAGGAATTACCTGTCCCTCTTAATTAGGAATTCATACAATGGTACGCTTCTCAGAGCAAGAGACCTCGGAAACAACCCAGCCTGCGTGATTTCGGAGGTAACGCTTCCTTGTTCCTCTCTGCTGCGTCCAAGATTTTCATAGTTTCTGAAGTATTATCCGGTTATCCTTCCGGCCTCGCTACAACACCGGCCGGCCGCCGCTGCATTGTGCTTCAGCGATCAGTGCCCCATACCGTCCGTCTTAGGCTACTTCTTGTGTTAAGCAGGACCAACACACCTGTGAGAACTTTTCCACCCAGGGCCTGAGTTACGCCTGCCGTTTCATTTCCACTGGCGTTCCAACCTATGCTAGTATAGGCAATTTATTCATTACGCCGTTTTGATATTAAAGACAATCCATCACCTTTCATGCAGTAAGCGTTAACAACTATTTACAAGGTGTACGTGGCAATGTGAGTCTTCTTTAAATATTCATCTATATGATGCACAACCTATAAAATGATACCTAATTCCGATTGTAAATCACTGCAAAGTACAAAGATGAGTGCTTGTGAGGTGCGAAATTATAGCCACCTTAGAGTATAGATACTCATTGTTTTGGTAACCCTGTATTGGATAACATTGGTGAAGACTTGAAAACTACACAAGTCCTGCAAGAAACAATTAACTCCACAGTCGCTAGTTTCTTTGGTGATGCATTGCGTAAGTTTTAATCAGATCTTGTAATTGAACAACATTTAAAATAATTTCGTCTCATTCAAATCTACTTTTATAAACATTTTTTTTGGAGAAAATGCTTCTTACATATTTAGGTATTCCTCGGCCAAATAATCTAAATAAAAGCACAGTTGCTTTGCCATTAAGATGTTGCTCCCAACATGCTGAAGGCCGGCAAAGCTACTAAAATACTTTACCTAAATGTAAGACACGATACACATCTTGCTCACTAGCTCCATCGTGTTCTAGAACAAAGAGGCTCTATTTACGACAATTCCAATACTTTAATATTCTCAACTAAAGAGGTATGTTTAAAATTTGGGGATATATCAGTTTCAATAGCCCCAAAGCTGTAAAACTAATTTAATCATTCTAAAATCATATTTTGTTTTATACAGATATTTTCAGAAGCCTCTGCACGGGTAGCTGCTTACAAAGAGTGTAACATTTTTACTACAGCCCTCCCTCAGCCCACCTTTACGACATGGGGTACTTGGTTGGGAGATATAATGTATTACTCTGGCAATTTTGATCCAATTAAATCGGTGCAAAAGAAAACTGATACGTACTCAATTGCAAATAAACTTAATACTACCACATTTTACTCTAACGTAAGTACTTCATTTTACGAAGTAAACAGTTTTTTGTCACATGATGCCATATGTATCAGAGATGCTCAAGCAGTATTTGAAAGTAGAAATGTGCGGCAAGGTTTAATTAACAGTAAGACAAACTTCTCTAAATTGTCCTCTACTATAACAAAGTTAGAAGCCACGTGTCTGCCACTGTGAGACAATGTCAGTTGTTGAATTCCAGATATCCCTCAGTCATGTCCAAGGAAAAGTCGGAGTAGGCGCAAAAAACAAACTGGACAGTGTCATAAACTCCGGTGTTCAGCAAAGAAACTTTACCTGACAATTTGTATTCAAATTTGTACCCGTAACTTTTTGTGATGTAGAGAGGTCATTTTCTGCCTACAAAAATACTTTGACTGGGTAACGCAGGAACCTTACAGAAAAAAATTTAGAGATGTTGTTAGTTTGCAAAATGGAAAATTAATATATTGGAAACGTAAATGATTGGGGAGAGTCGTGCAGTATTGGCCGACTTACAGTACCGGCCATTGCTGTGAATTCCCTTTCCGCCTACCAATGACAAGACAAGCCTGTGTATCCATTTGCATTGGAGTTGGGTATCTGTTTCATCTTTTCAGTGCTTTATCTGCTCTGAGCGCTTGATTATATTGCTGTAGCTCCTAGTACACGGAAAATATTTTGAGGACTGATTAATTTCGTTTACCTGTGTTATGTAAGGTATGATATCTAACGAAAGATTCATGGTAATTTCTATAAAAGAATGTACGATATGAGCAGATCCTACCGCGTGTTCGTCGTGCAGTACCGGCCACCCTACTGCCTTTCAAAGTGGGCCAAAAGTAATTTCAATTCTTAAGTTATATTTTCCTCTTCTTACTTCTGTTCAGATTGAAATGGCGTAAAATTAGGAAAAAATAGGACGAAAATGGAATAAAGAGTACATGAAAATGGCTGTGAGCTGATTTATGCCTAACTAAATGACCACGAGCGTTCTTAACAATTAGAAAAGAAAAAGATCACCGCCAAAGCGAAGAGATTAAAACAAAAAAAAAATAAAATCTGGAAAGGAGTTGAACAAAGCTCAACTTAAGTCGGTGTTCCGAAATAAAAGAAACACGCAAAGGGTGCCCACAGAAAGCCAACTGCAAAGTGGCGATGAAAACTGGAATTTACTGGAAATAATGAGTCGACAGAAGACACTGAAAAGTGCATTATTGTCTAGAGTCATGTGAAGAAGACTGTGTGCTGTGTATCAAAGTGTACAGGCTGGGCACATGTTGCGTGTGTGGATAGGAAGAAAATTTTGTATTTTACTTGCGATCTCTGTAAAACAGTGAGCTAAACATTGGTGAATTCAGCCGAAATAATAAGTTTCCATGCTTATGTGTTCTATTATTATTCAATAAGTATCAGGGCAGAGTATAATTAAAGCCCAATATGATCAAAGAAAACGACAGTGGCTGATACTGCAAGACACTTTCTAGAAGCTTTGTACTACAAGACACTTTCTACAAGCCTTGTAACTGTAGCTCTTACTTTCGGTGTAATCAAGTACTATAAACAAAAACAAAAATCATGACACTGCGCTACTCATAGAACATGTCTTGAGATAATAGAGTTGCGTATTAATATTCGAATTTACCGACACAGTTGCACTGTACAGTTGAAAAAAATTAAGCCGGCCAATACTGCAAGACTCTTCCTTAGCGCATGTTTTAATGTATTGAAGTTTGGTAATGCATGAATGCATGCATATTTTGGGATTTAATATTCTATGGAACTCTCGTCTAGTGATAATGAAGCACTGTCTTACAAAGAAGCTAAAAGAAAAGCCTTGCGATAAATTTGGGAAAGAATTTAAAAAATGGCAGTGAATTGATGAAGTAATTTTTGGAGAATGAGAAGGCAAGAACCACCAAACTAATTACAAAATTTATACGTGCTGCTTAAGCGAGTAGGAGGAAGAAAGAAGAATAAATTATACATCTTTACCAGCGTTGCGTAGTAGGAGTCAGTCATTGCTTTACCTTTTCCCAAACCAGAAAATTATAACGGTTAATACCTGCGTGATGTTATACTTTAGCTTTTGTTTCCAATGGTTTTTAGATAATTTATCACTTGATCTACAGTTTGTTTCTGCCATATGTTGCTAGTTTTCTGATTTGTTTTTGGGATTTGGGTATGTAATATGTTCTGGCCAGAAGTATCCCCGCGATAGCAAAAGAAATTGTGTGTAGGTTATGAGTAGTTTCTGTTACATGGAATTAGCTTCTCTTATACGGTTTTCGAATTATCTGTGTCCTGTGGATCTCGCTACGAGCCTAGACTAGACATCTGGGGGTTTTCCTAATAGCAACTAATGAGCTCGCTACAATCGTGAACTTAAGGATGTGTGTGGCAGTCACTGGAGCATAACAGGTCTATGGGGACCTTCAGTGGCGTACTGAGGCCGAGACAACTTGAATCCCCTAGTACGAGGGGCGCTGGTGCCCGAAACAAAAACCTAAAAAAAAATACAATTATAAAGGGAAGGAGAAGAAGGAAAAAACTGAACTCGACCAGTCAATTGAAATCCTTCCAACTGTTAAAACAATCATAGCTTAATTTGAAAATCCTTAAGAGGTAAAATATGCAAATCATTTACGTCCTCCTGAGATCAAAGATCAGTCTCCATTAGGGCTCAAACATCAGTTAATTAGGTACAGAACGAAAGGGACCTGACGTGAGCAAATATTATGGCCAAAGATATCACGGAATAGATGACTTCAAGATGTATTTGCGAAACAAAGATTGGAAAGATCTGCAGAACTCAGTTGGTGTGAATCAAAAACATATGTTCTGTAATACAGACGTTGGCTGCATAGGTGTCCTAAAGCAAAAGAATGTGTATAAGTAAATTAAATGCTCCTCATTCCCGGCACACAAAGACAATGTTAATAACGTGAAATAAAAGCGTAAGGGACTTTGATGGCTATACAGTTAAATAACAAACTGAAAAAGATTTTAACCAAAATCGTCGTTGACTCAAAATGCATGTCTTATCAAAACAGGAAGGAAAGTTGACGACGAGATAATTAGACGTGCAGAACAAGCTCTGATTGGGGAAGGACAGGGAAGGAAATTGGCCGTGCCCTTTGGAAGGAACCATTCAGGCATTCGCTTTAAGCAATTTCGAGAAATCAAGGAAAACCTAAATTTGGTGGGGTTTTGAACCGCCGTCTTCTCAAATACGAGTTATTGTTTCACAAAAAATTAGTTCCTTCAGAAAGAAAACTGTTAGGCAGATAGCAAAGAAAATGAGGCAGGAACAAGGAATCAAGCAAACAAGTTTTTTAAAGTCTTATAATGATCTGATCTAAAATAGACTCAAAATTGTGGACATTTTCAGTAAGTTTTTATGCAAGTAGTGACTAACATAAGTTGAATACTATCTTAGCGGACAGGTTATAGTTACCAAGAAAAAGTAAACTAAGTTTAATAAATTTTAGTTCAGTTCTTTTAATTTTTTTTACGGTTATTAGTCGGCCTAAGTGGTTTTGCAGTGGACACCAAATAATTTCCCATAGCAGAACAAACCGATATAGTAGCGTTCGAAATACTGATTGAAGTAGTTTGATAAATCGCTTGCGTGTACTGGGATTGATCAGAGTGAACCTATTGCAAATAATATTCCGCCGAAATGCCAGCGATATATCGCTTCAGTTTGGGACCATTAATGAACTTGCCATGGACAGAAATCGCTGATGTTGCAGATCAGGGAGTACAGAGCGGTGTGACAGGTGACGTATGAATGACGCTTACAGCTATACGTTAGGTGGGTAAAAAGGGAACTATGATACTAGCCATCGGGCTGACAAGTGACGTAGGGAATATGCATCACCAATGTAAACAATACTGCAGCTAGAACATCTTATGCTTAGTTATATTTTTAAACGCAAATAAAACTGTCAATTTTGATTTTCTGTATCCGGCAAAGAACTGTTACGAGTTGTAACTACTGTACCCAATCACATTTTAATAGATTAAGTCTACAGCTGTACCGGGGAATCACGGTACACAACAAGAACAGAAATAAATATCGTAACTAAATCGAAGCTAATAGCTCAAAATACACTTCATGTATGTAGTTTTAGTGAAGTCCACGATACATAGAATGAATGGAAACATATTTACACAAAGAAAAAACATTCATAAAGCAAAGAAGTACAGTACGAGTATTAGAATTCGCTGGTCTACTGAAGAACGGGATAGAGGCCGTCGGCTTTGACCAATGACGTCAGAATTTGCCAGAGGTCATTTATTACGCAAATGTAACAGCTGAGAGGAGTGTTCAGAAACAAAGAAATACAGGAGAGAAAAGTATGGTAGACATATATAAAGGCAAGTAATATTTCGACCTCAGTGTTAAGAATATCGCGTGTTTGTGTCCTAGTACTTCCGTGGAAAATAAAGGGGAAAAAAGGGAGAGAAGTAGCGGTAGCATAGAGTACCTCACGTCACATATGAGTTCTATCTCTAACTTCAGTCGAACTGTATAGGTTAACTGAAGTACGAGATACAAATTTAACAGACGTCGATTTCTTCGTTTTCGCTAGCTTTTGTATCCTGTTGTTCAGTTGAACTATATAGTTCAACTGAAGTACGGGATACAAATTTTATGTGTGTCGGTCTTTTCGCCTTAAGTAGTGCTAGTATAGACTCGAAAAAAAATCGTACTCATGCCAGTGCTGGGAAAGGGAAGAAGAGCAACAGCTAAAAAATTTGTATTGCGTACTGCAGTTGACGAAAACATACCTAACGGTGTAATACAAAAACGAAATACGTCAAAATAGACAAATGCAGTAAAACAAAATAAACTGAATTTACCACACGGAAACTCCTCCGCAAAAAAAAAACTGAAGCTCGCCTAAAAAGCCAAACAAAAATCACATACCTACATACACAAGAAAAACAACACACACACACACACACACACACACACACACACACACACACACCAGTCTGAAATTAACTAACAAGTTTTGGACGATACATTTGCCCATCACGTTTAAGAAAACACAAACGGGCAATATGTATCGGGTACACTACGCCTCCATGAGTATGCATCTAAGTGACTGTAGTATCGAAATCCGTCGTTTCTCCCTCCCTACAACAGATTTTATAGCTGACCAATAACCTATGCTATCTGTACGAGCCTCAGCGGATAAAGATGTGAATTCAATATTGTGATTAACAACACGATGCTGATAACCCCTATTTCCCAAATCCCTATATGAAGAAAAACCATCTAAAACCACTACGGAACCCTCTGCAACATGATCTTCAATTATGTGAGCAAAACTTCCTTCGTTGGATTGGGAACTAATTTAAAAACTACATCGTCACATTCTTGATCTGAAACTACAGCCCCCAAACCCATAATCCTACCGAAGGTTCCCCCCTGTTGTGCTTCCTTTTGCCAAAATTGGAGTCGTCAACTTCGAGTATAACACCCGGCCCCCACAAACTTCCGTACAAAGAGAGTACCAATTTACAATTGTACACTCACTCACACGACATTCATGCACACACAGCCACACAGGATACTTCAAACACCAACAGTATGTAATTTTTATGATGTCCCTCAAGGCGAGCTTAGATTTCTCGAACTATGTTCCTCGTCTAATGGACCGCCACAAACGATCTTTGCTGCAGCGTCATACGAATAAGTCGTGAGTAGCGCGAGCGGAAACACTAGTCAGGCGCATATGTTCGCCGCACTCACGACATCGAACGTAATCGGCAACAAGACCATACATTTGTAAAAATCGAATCATGGGCATTATGTCTACGCCCATAGCCTCCTTTAAATGATCCAAATGCATTGGAATAGATAAATCCATACCTACTAACGAAACTGAAATCTAAAAATTTTCCCAAAATAAAAAAAAAACTATTAGTCCAAATCATCTCAAACTCACTCAGAATGAAATTAAGTACCGAATGAACTGCAAACAACAAATTACTTAAATCAATCCACACGAAAAAAATTCTACGCAATATCTAGCGCTGTCTGTTAAAACGACATTCAATTTTTTTTAATGTACAATGATGGCGTTTATCCGCAGCAGACAACCGATTTATTATCTATGGCTGGAAGGTAATGACATTAATATCTATGAGCTACTGATGACGTCATTGTTAAAAGTCGACGGGTTGTATCCCGTGCTTTAGTAGACCCGAATTAGCACAGAAACAGGAGAGATAGTACTTTGTTTCTCAAATACAACAGACGTCAAAAAGTAATGTCCCTCGAAATTAACGAATACATGCCAACCAAGGAAATTAAAATCAAAATACGTACCAAGAAGTGAAGATACCGGTGAAAGCCGACGATCAGAATCACGAATTCTTCCGCACACAGGTACTTGTGATGGAAATGGAACCCGTTCAGCAATGACGACTACATAGTCACGCCTACGTGAGAGAAATCAAAATAATAACATCTGATTCCAGCGACCTCTACCACCCAGTTCTAGGGAGACGAGCAGTCTCGTAAATATGGACTGACGATACGAGCTACATTGACAGAAAAACGATAAATTTAATAGCTCTTCTGTAGATAACCCGCAACGGTCGCAGGTTCGAATCCTGCCTCGGGCATGGATGTGTGTGATGTCCTTAGGTTAGTTAGGTTTAAGTAGTTCTAAGTTCTAGGGCACTGATGACCTCAAATGTTAAGTCCCATAGTTCTCAGAGCCATTTGAACCATTTCTTCTGCAGATAACAATTTCAAATCGCATTTCATCCCACTAATAATACGCTTATGATTTAACACGGAAATTAGTTTGTGACAAAAATACAGTTTCCTATACAAAATGCGGATAAATTCTACTGTCCAATTCTAGCCGTCTGCTTAGAGCAACGACGTTATGCCTGAGGCAGCGATGCTACCCAGAGGCAATCTAAAACAAGGCACGGATCATACTAGTAAACAGACGAAAGTAGCATGCGATAAAATTACTATCACATCTGAAGCGATTATTTACGCACGAGTTATATCTAAATGAACAGAAGATTACGAAAATAAATATGAACAAGAATGAGAAAAATTATGCCTGCTTAGAATTACTATCTTAACTTACTAGAGCAGAGGAACACAGAGATCCATTACACTGCTTTACGGTATAGCGTATGATGAAGTCATACCATTATGAAACCGCGTTAATTGTAATATTAATTATTTATACAAACGGGAGAAGTGCAGGAACGTTGGGGTATGCGGCTGGAGAAACTAAATGGTAACATAAAATTGGAAACACGAAGTTAATGGTAACAAATACAAAGCAGTAACATAAAAGTGAAGAAACCGACGCACTAAATCCTCAAAAAATAGAAAGTACACAAGTAACGAAAATCCATAAAAAGTAACAAATATTGGAATCGATAAGTAGACTTAACCTATACAGGTAAATTCCAGTTAACGATATCAACTGTTCCATGATTCATATGCAAATGCTTCATGCAGGAGTTGTATGCACTGAAATGTAATACGATTTCCGTACTTTTAATTGCTCTCTAAAGTACTGCGGCGAAATAACAAAAATTGGAATCTGTAACTAGGCTTGAGCGCCTCAGCGATACAGATAGTTGTATCGTAGGTGCAACCACACCGAGGGGGTATCTGTTGAGAGGTCAGACAAACGCGCGGTTCCTGAAGAGGGGCAGCAGCCTTTTCAGTAAATGCAGGGGCAACAGTCTGGAGGACTAACTGTCTGTAACTTTAACCAAAACAGCCTTGCTGCGCTGGTACTGCGAACGGCTGAAAGCAAGGGGAAACGACAGCCGTAATTTTTTACGACGGCATGCAGCTTTGCAGTATGGTTAAAAGATGGCGTCCTCTTGGGTAAAATATTCCGGAGGTAAAATGGTCCCCCATTCAGATCTTCGGGCAGGGACTACTCAAGATACGTCGTTTCCAGAAGAAACAAAACTGGCGTTCTACGGATGGGAGAGTGGAATGTCAGATTCCCTAATCGGGCAGGTAGGTTAGAAATTTAAAAGTGGAATGGATAGGTTAAAGTTAGATATAGTGGGAATTAGTGAAATTCGTTGGCATGAGGAACAAGACTTTTGGTCAGGTGAATACAGCGTTATAAATACAAAATCGAATAGGGGTAATGTAGTAGTAGATTTAATAATGAATAAAAAAGTAGGAGGCCTGGTAAGCTACTACGAACAGCATAGTGAACGCATTATTGCAGCCAAGATAGACAGGAAGCCCGCTCGTACCACAGCAGTACAAGTTTATATGCCAACTAGCTCCGCAGATCACGAGTTTGAAGAAATGTATGATGAGATAAAAGAAATCATTCAGATAGTGAGAGACGACGAACATTTAATAGTCATGGTGGACTGGAATTCGATAGTAGGAAAACGAAGAGAAGGAAACGTAGTAGGTGAATACGGAATGGGGGCTAAGGAATGAAAGAGGGAGCTGCCTGGTAGAATTTTGCACAAAACGTAACTTAATCATAGCTAACATTTGGTTTAAGAATCGTGAAAGAAGGTTGTATACAAGGAAGAGGCCCGGAGACACTGGATAGATTATATAATGGTAAGACAGAGATTTAGGAACCAGGTTTTAAATTGTAAGACATTTCTAGGGGCAGATGTGGACTCTAACCAAAATTTATTGGTTATGAACTGCAGACTAAAGGTTGGTTGGCTGATTTAAAAGAGGGGAAATGGGACCAAACTACGAGGTCATCGGTCCCCTGTTCATAATAAAACAATGCCATGAGAGGTATAACACAAAATGGAAAGAAAGGAAAGACCACAGGAACGAAGGAAAGGCAACGCACACTAAAAGGAAAAGAAGGACAACAGAGCAACAGGGAGCTGCAAGAAACAGTTAGAAGGGAGTAAAACAAGGAAGCAGCTTACAGTGGCTGGCCGACTACGAAAATAGAAAGGAAAAGCTAACCACCCTGCAACACATTAAAGCCTTCACCCTAAAAGCACTAGGGTGGAGGACACAGAAGGACATAGGACAGGCGCTAAAACTCAGATCGAATAATAAAACCCACCCTCATGGATGAAATGTAAAACCAAATCAGCCGATGAGGCACAGTCTGCTAAAATGAATGATAACGAGTCCGGCAACCGAAGATGAAGTCGCAGGGCAGCCAAAGAAGGGCAGAGTAGAAGAATATGGGCCACTGTCAACCGGGCTCCGCACCGACACTCTGGTGGGACTTCACGGCGCTGGAGGTAGCCTTGTGTCGCCCATGAATGGCCAATGCAAAGCCTGCAGAGAACCACAGAATCCGTGCGAGACGCCCTCATCAGGACTTCCACACATTAGTAGTCTCCTTAATGGCGCGCAGTTTTTTGTGCATACTGAGATTTTACCATTTCGTCTTGCGCAGGGCAGTTACGGGATGCCGATCTCCAGAAGTGATTTCCGTGTAGCCTGTTTGGCCAGTCTGTCAGCAAGTTCATATCCTGGGATTCCGACGTGACCAGGGGTCCAGACGAACACCACTGGACGACGGGACCGTTCCAGAGCATACATGGACTCCTGGATGGACGCTATCAAAGGATGACGAGGGTAGCACTGGTCGATAGTTTTCCGACTGCTCAAGGAGTCAGTACATGAAAGAAAAGACTCCCCAGGGCATGAATTTAGGGAACGAGCAGATGTGATGAAGTGCCCGAGAAATGGCCACCAGCTCTGCAGTGAATACACTGCACCCATCGGGTAAGGAATGCTTTTCAATGTGGTCTCCGTGCGCGTAGACAAAGCCAATGCCACAATAAGCCATCGAGCCGTCAGTGTAAACCACTTCTGAGGCCCGGAACACGTCAAGAATCGAGAGGGAGTGACAGTGGAGAGCTACAGGGTGAATGGAGTCCTTAGGGCCACTTGAAAGGTCCAGACGAAGCTGTGGCTGAGGCGTACACCATGGAGGCGTACGTGAACGGACCGCAAGTAGAGGTGGTAAAGGGAAGGACTCCAGTTACGAGAGAAGGGATCACACGTAAACTACAATCGTTAACCCAGACCTGGGCCGCCAATACGGGAGATGGACTGATGCGGGTGGTAAAAGGAGATGGTAATTCGGATGCTCAGGGGAACTAAGAATGTGTGCTGAATAACTGGCCAGCAGTTGCGCACATATGATCTGCAATGGAGGGACACCAGCTTCCACCAGTAGGGTGGTCATCGGACTCATCCTAAAAGCTACTGTCGCTAGTCAAACCCCACAGTGGTGCACAGGATCGAATAAATGCAAAGCGGAAGGCGCTGCCGAGCTATAAACCACACTCCCATAGTCAGTTCGGATTGGACAAGGGCTCTGTAGAGCTGCAGCAGCGTAGAGCGATTTGCAACCCAAATGGTCTTGCTCAGGCAACGGATGGCATTGAGGTGCTGCTAGCACTTCTGCTTAAGCTGACGAAGATGAGGGCCAAGTCAAACGAGCGTCGAAAACTAGTCCTAGGAATCGAAATGTCTCCAATGCAGTGAGTGGATCGTCATTAAGGTAAGGTGCTGGTTCCGGATGAACGGTACGACGCCGACAGAAGTGCATGACACACGACTTTGCGGCTGAGAACTGGAAGGCGTGGGTAGAGCCCATGAATCCGCCTTGTGGATGGCTCCCTGTAGGCGCCGCTCAGCAACACCAGTAATGGAGCAGCAGTATGAAATTCAGAAGTTTTCTGCATACAGAGAAGGTGAGACAGAGGGCCTGACAGCTGCTGCTAGACCGTTAATGGCCACTAAATATAGAAACTTAATACAGAGCCCTGCGGGACTCCATTCTCCTTGATATGGTTGGAACTATGGGAGGCACCAACTTGGACACGGAGAGTATGTAGTAACAGGAAGTTTTGGATAAAAATCGGGAGTGGGCTCTGGAGACACCACTCATACATTGTGGCAAGAATATGATGACGCCAGGTCGTGTCGTATGCTTTACGTAAGTCAAAAAAGATCGCAACCAGGTGTTGACGTATGGAAAAGGCTGTTTGGATGGCAGACTCGATAGACACAAAGTTATCATTGGTAGAGCGACCCTGGCTAAAGCCGCCCTGACATGGAGTCCGCAGGCCACGTGACTGCAGGACCCAACCCAACCTCCGACATACCATACGTTCCAACAGGTTAAAAAGAAACGTTGGTGAGGTTGAGGCGCCGATAGCTATCCACATCAAGCGCGTTTTTACCGGGTTTGAGCACCGAGATGATTGTGCTCTCCCTCCATTCCAATGGAAAAACGCCATTGTACCAGATCTGGTTGAAGATGACGAGGAGATATCGCTTGTAGTCAGATGAGAGATGTTTAATTATCTGGCTGTGGATCCGATCAGGCCCAGGAGCTGTATTGGGGCAACGTGCAAGGGCACTGAGGAGCTCCCACTCTGTAAATGGGGCGTTATAGGATTCACTGCGGCGTGTAGTGAATGAGAGGACGTTCCTTTCCAGCTGCCATTTGAGTGTGCAAAAGAGGGGGGGGGGGGGGGGTTGGGCGGTAATTCTCAGATGCAGAGGCTCGAGCAAAGTGCTGAGCGAAATGCTCGGCCACCGCGTTTGTGTCGGTAGATAACACGCCATTTATGGCAACACCAGAGACGCCTGTTGGGTCCTGGTACCCGAGTTGGGAAGGTGACGTATGGCACCCAATGGTCGAGATTTATCTCTCCCAACGCTCCTGTTTTTGTCGTCTGATAAGGTAGCGAACACGGGCACGGAGCCGCTTAAAGACTGTGAGGTGCTCCAGGGAATGGTGCCGCTTATGCCGCTGTAGAACTCGCCGACGCTCCTTAATTGCTTCAGCGACCTCCAGCGACCACCAAGGGACTGTCTTATGCCTCGGGCACCCTAAAGAGTGACGGATCGCGTTTTCTGTCGTAGAAACAATTGTTGTAGTCACCTGCTCAACCATCACATCGATGTTCCTGTGTGGCGGGAGATTCAACGGTGACAGCAGAGTTGTAAGTCTCCAAGTCTACCTTATTTAAAGATCTGGGCATGCGTCCAGGGGCCAGACAGTGGAAAAAACCGCCGCAATTCCACTGGAGGATGACATCATGAGACTGGGAAGGCATGGAACATTCAATGAGGCAGTTTATGCCTTAGGGTCACCTGCTGCCACCGACTTTTTGCTTGAGCAGTCTATATCCATTTTGTCTGGGGTCTGGCGATCTCTAGGTCCTCAGTGGATCCCAAAGCCTCCACCCCATCTTCAGGTGTAGAGCTTGTAGGTAGCAGTGGTGTGGGTGCCACCGCAATTTCCTTGGTCTTAAGGGTTTTCTTTTTGTATTTATCTCGCTGTTCCTTGGGTTTACGTGGCTGGGAGGACTTCACTGGCCCAGTCTCTAGGACTGAGGATGAGCGTGAAGCCCTGTGACAAGCTACTTTTGGGCTCCTTAGCACTGGCGTTAGTCATCTTTCCCACTAGCAGAAACCTGGGAAGGGAGTGACCAAAGGGACACCTTCCTAGAGAAGAGAAGCCGAAGAAAACTTACACTTCTCTGGCTTAGAAGTGGGGATGGATGTCCCGGAAGGTTGGTGTTGCTCCCAAAGTAGGTTGTGCAGGAGCAACAGGGAGGGAAATTCCCCCCACCATCAAGGGGGCTGGTGTAGTCTTCCGGCTCTGAGAGGTGACTTGGGTTGGCTGAACTGATGGTGCCAGAAATGTTGTAGCGGCAGCATAAGACGCTGTCATATGCACAGGATGCAGGTGTTCAAATTTTCTTTTAGCCTCAGTGTAGATCAGTCGGTCGAAGGTGTTGTACTCCACGATTTTCCTTTCTTTCTGGAGAATCCTGCAGTCTGGCGAGGAAGGTGAATGATGCTTTCTACAGTTGACACAGATGGGAGGCAGAGAACATGGAGTATTGGGATGCAATGGGTGCCCACAATCTCAGCATGTGACACTGGAAATACAGTTGGAAGACATATGGCCGAATTTCCATCACTTAAAGCACCGCATGTGGGGAATGATATAGGGCTTTACATCACAGCAGTAGACCATCACTTTGGCCTTCTCGAGCAATGTAACACACTCAGACGCCAAGATGAAGGCACCAATAGCAACCTGATTATCCCTCGGATCCTGGTGGACACGCCGGGCGAAATGTACACCTCTCTACTCTAAATTGATGTGCAGCTCATCGACAGACTTTAAAAGAAGGTTCCTGTGAAATATGATTCCCTGGGCTATATTTAAACTCTTATGGGGCGTGATGGTTACAGAAACATACCCCAGCTTGTCACATGTAACTCCCATGACTGGGCAGAGGATGCTGTTTTGATGAAGACTGACCCAGATCTCATTTTGGACAAGCCCTCCACCTTCCCAAACTTGCCCTTAAACGCTTAAGAAAAATATGAAGCTTCATCGTTATGAAATATTACCTATCAGCTCTCGAACATACAAGGTACAGGGTCAAATAAGATCCGCTTAGCCTAAAGTTCCTCCCATGGTGTGGCCAGGGAGGGGAACGATTTGGGGTCATACTTCTGTCCGCTGAATTGAGCTCGTGATCACTTAGAGACTGCTGGTGTTTCACCACCAGCAAGAGATGATGGGTTACGCTTCATAGCCTGTCATCTGCCCTGATTCCACCCACGCCGACCAGGGGCCTTCTCCATGGGCGCCACCCAGCCGCAGAAAAGGCCACCTGGCAGGATGGCCATTGCCGGGAGTCCCGATGCCCCAGGGGGATTGGTATCTACCCCTTGGCATACGTGGGGAGTTAACGGTGCAGGCATCAGCAGAGCAATCGCTGTGTGGTCAGGGGCTACAACCAACAGGGTACATGGTGGCCCCACCACAACGGACTGGTTACCATGCTGGATATCAGGTACTAAGAAGTCCATGGTCATCGTCGACGCAGAAAGCTATACTGTACAGTGCATGGTGGAAAACCCACTCAAGAATGTGTCCTTGCCCAAGAGATGGAGACTGGACTGCAATGCGACGACGAGAAAGTGGGCTAAAGATCTCAATACACAATGGACACGATGTACCATGTAAGGCGCCCTTCTCCAATTGGCTCGCTCTTGAGGAGAATTTTGATGAATGGAGGTCAAACCCTACAGGGGACCATCACATAATGCCTTTTAGTCGTCTCTTATGATAGGCAGGAAAACCTTGGGCCTATTCTAACCCATGGACCCTCGGGGGGAGTACTGCAAACTGAAGAAACTGCAAAAGGGTAGGAATTTAAGGAGATGGGACCAGGATGAACTGTAAGAACCAGGGGTTGTAGACAGCTTTAGAGAGGGGGAAAGAATTACAGTAGAAGAAGAATAGGTAGCTTTGAGAGATGAAATAAAGGCTAGTAGAAATCCTTGGGTAACCAAAGAAATATTGAATTTAATTGAGGAAAGGAGAAAATATAAAAATACATTAAATGAAGCGTCGAAAAGGAATACAAACGTCTAAAAAATAAGATCGACAGGAAGTGCAAAACGGCTAAGCAGGGAAGGCTAGAGGACAAATGTAAGGCTGTAGAGGCATATAGCACTAGGGATAAAATAGACACTGCCTACTGAAAAATTAAAGAGGCCTTTGGGGAAATATCAAGAGCTCAGATGGAAACCCAGTTCTAAGCAAAGAAGGGAAATTATAAAGATGGAAGGAGTACACAGACATTCTATACCAGGGCGATGTACTTGAGGGTAATATTATGGAAATGGAAGAGGACATAAATGAAGATGAAATGGGAGCTATGGTACTGCGTGACGAGTTTGACACAGCACTGAAAGACCTGAGTCGAGACAAGGCCCTGGGAGTAACCAACATTCCATTAGACCTACTGATAGCCTTGGGGAGTCAGGCCTGACATAACCCTATCATCTGCTGAACAAGACAGATGAGACAGACGAAATACCCTAAATACCCTCAGACTTGAAGAAGAGTGTACTAATTCCAATCGCAAAGACAGCAATTGTTGACAGTTGTGAAAATTGCCGGACTATCAGTTTAATAAGTCACGGCTGCAAAATACTAACACGAATTCATTACAGACAAATGGAAAAACTGGTAGAAGGTGACGTTGGGGAAGACCAATTTTGATTCCGTTGAAATTTTGGAATAAATGAGGCAGTACCGACCCTACGGCTTATCTTACAAGATAAATTAAGGAAAGGCAAACCTAGGTTTCTAGCATTTGTGGACTTAGAGAAAGCTTTTGACAATGTTGACTGGATTGCTCTCTTTCAACTCCTGAAGGTGGTAGGCGTCAAATACAGGGAAGTAAAGGCTATTTACAATTTGTACAGGAAACAGATGGCAGTTATAAGAGTCGAGGAGCATGAACAGGAAGAAGTGATTGGGAAGGGAGTGAGACAGGGTTGTAGCCTATCCCGGATGTTATTCGATATGTATGCTGAGTAAGCAGTAAAGGAAACAGAAGGAAAAATAGGAGTAGGAACTAAAATACATGGAGAAAAAACAAAAAGTTTGACTTTTACCGATGACATTGTAATTCTGTCAGAGACCGCAAAGGACCTGGAAGAGTAGTTTAATCGAATGGACAGTGCCTTGAAAGGAGGATATAAAATGAACATTAACAAAATCAAAACGAGGATAATGGAGTAATGCTGAGGGAATTAGGTTAGGAAATGAGACACTTAAGGCAGTAGATGAGTTTTTCTATTTGGGGAGCAAAATAACTGATGAAGATCGAGGTAGAGATATAGAATGTAGACTGGCAATAGCGGGGAAAGCATTCTGAAGATGAGAAATTTGTTAACGCCGAGTATAGATTTAAGTGTCAGGAAGCCTTTTCTGAAAGTATTTGTATGGAGTGTAGCCATGCATGGAAGTGAAACATGGATAATAAACAGACTAGACAAGAAGATAACAGAAGCTTTTGAAATGTGGTGCTGCAGAAGAATGCTCAAGATTAGATGGGTAGATCGTGTAACTAATGAGGAGGTACTACATAGAACTGGGAAGATGAGGAATCTGTGCCACGGCTAGAAGAAGTGATCGGTTGGTAGGATACGTTCTGAGGCATCAAGGGATGACCAATTTAGTATTGGAGGGCAGCATGGAAGGTAAAAAACGTATAGGGAGACCAAGAGATGAATACATTAATCATATTGAGAAGGATGTAGGTTGCAGTACGTACTTTGAGATGAAGCAGCTTCCACAGGATAGGATAGCATGGAGAGCTGGTTCAAACCAGTCTCTGGACTGAAGACCACCACAGCAACAACTAGAATTCACCTATATAGAAGATCAGTTCTAGTTAACGAGTCCAATATTAGTAACTATTTCGTAAACGTTCAGAGAGGAATTACAAGTGCAGAAATCGTATTACATTTGACACCCCGGTGAAAAAATGGTCTAATTAGTGAACCATCGAATGGCTGGTATCAAATGAATGATATTAACTTTTTCACAGTAGTTCAGAGAGCAGTTGCGATTGCAGAAATCTTATTATATTTAAAAAACTGCTGAAAAAAAACGATCAATTTAATGAACTATCGAATAGTTAGAATCGATAACTAGAATTGAGCTATATAGTAGGTCAATTCTAGTTATCAACTTCTATATTAATAACTTCTTCGCAGTAGCTCATAGAGCATTTGGTCCTGCAGAATTCTTATCTTTTCAGTGCATAAACCTGCTGCAAAAACGCTCTAAATTATGAACGCTAAAATGGTCGGAACTGATAAATAGCACTGACCTACGTGGGAAGTCAGTTTTAATTACTGGTTCCAACTATTCAACTATTGACCTATATGGGAGGTCAATTCTAGTTACCGATTCCAGCCAGTCAATGGTTCATGATTTTGGACATATTTCCAGTAAATCTGAGGACTAGGTTTTAGTATGGTATATTTCTTATTGATCTGTGTACTGCTGCGAAAAAATAATAAATATTGAAGTTACCAAGTTTTCTTCTCATAGAAGTTAACAGAGTAATAGCAAACATAGAAATCTTATAGCACTTTAGTGCACACACTTCCTACGGGTCTAAATGACAAACGATGCAATGATTGGAATCGGTAACCAGACTGAAGCTACACAGGTTAATTCTAGTTACCGATTCAAACATTTAATATTTTTTCATATTAGTTTAGTGAGCAGTTAGAAATGCAGACATCTTATTTCGTTTCAGGGGACACACCTACTGGAAAAACGATATACGTAATGAACCATGGAATGTTTGGTCTCGGTAATCTACATAACTAAATTCCAGTTATCAATTACATCTTTTCCATAAGTCTGTAAAGGGCATTTTTAATTACCGATTCTACAAATCATTAGCCCGCATCTCGTGGTCGTGCGGTAGCGTTCTCGCTTCCCACGCCCGGGTTCCCGGGTTCGATTCCCGGCGGGGTCAGGTATTTTCTCTGCCTCGTGATGGCTGGGTGTTGTGTGATGTCCTTAGGTTAGTTAGGTTTAAGTAGTTCTAAGTTCTAGGGGACTGATGACCATCCATGTTAAGTCCCATAGTGTTCAGAGCCATTTTTTTTTTACAAATCATTATTTTTCTGCGTCTTTACAGCATGTGCAGTGGTATCTTGCGGGATTTATATTGCTCTGTTACTTTCTGTATTGCTGCAATAAACAGTTTTACTTTTCGCAGAAGTACAGAGAGGAAAGAAGCAATGGAAATGCCGAAACAAACCACTGCAAACACATGTTGTAAAAACTTTTATACCTTTGAAACGGCAAAAGAATTCACGAATATAGGACAAATTTACTGATCCACATCAAAGAAAATTATTGTCCAAAGTAGTAAAAAAAATTTCCGAAAATAGAAATTTTTAAAAACATAACCGCACGCCCAAATACGAAAACGCAAAAAATGACTAACTCAAACTTGGAACTAGACCACACGTAACTCACACCAGCTACTATAGCTCGAAAGTGACAGATCATAGAATTTGTGCCTCAAGAATGAAAGTAAAATTGACGGAAGTATGGTAGAAACATCGAAGTGGAAAAAGGAATTATCACGCCTTCGGTTCCTTAAAAAAAAAAAAAAAAAAAAAAAAAGGCTTGAAGGATCGACGGTTTCTGTCGTACGAGGTTGTTCAGTCGGCAGTTTCGGATTTCTTCACGCAGCAGGGCACGGTGTTTTACCAAACAGTTAACATCAGTCAATGGGATGACTGTCTCAGTGCTCACGGTGATTTCGCCCTATAAGCATGCTGATTCTGGACTGGACTGCGTTCGAACAAAAACTTCTTAATCGCCTGTTATATAATATTCGAATTGAGAATATGGTGAAGAATTCTGCAGCAAAACGACATTATGAATATTGATCTCTAACTTTGCGGGTCCATTCTTTAATTCTTATATACGAAAGTCCACTGTGCCTTTTTCCAGTCTCTTGGGACTTTGCGCTGGGCGAGACATTTCACGATAAACGTAAGCTAAGCGAGGGGCAGCGCCGTGGAGGACTTCCTATAAAACCGTGCTGGGATTCTATCCGGAGATGGCGACTTTTTTTCCCAACTCTCTCAGTTTCTCTCTCAACGCCACGTACACCTATTACAATGTCCTGTATAATTCTATGTCCTCCCTTCGTGATTAATTTTTAAAATATGAAATTTAAAACCTCACTTTACCTTTTGCTGTATTCTATAGTCACACTAGATTAGTCGACGAGTGATTGAATACAATCCTATGGCGTACTTAACGATTTTAGCTACGACCAGAACTTGTCTACACCATTGTCACACCCTAAATAATTGAAGGAGATTGGCCCTGTATTTTTGTTTCCAACGACTATTTTTGATGTTATAGATTCTTTTTCTCATTATGTCACTACATAAGTATTTTTGTTCCCAACGACTATTTTTGATGTTATAGATTCTTTTCCTCAGTATGTCACTACATAAGTTTCGTACGTGGATATTTTTACGCGCTATTTTTTTCACAGACCTGATTAATGAGGTGTGCAGAATGCTATAGGCAATTACTGGCGTATAAGACGGACCGGCGAAAAAGAGGCAACACTTTTAACTTTTTTTAGGGAAAAATTTATCACTTCATACGTCTACTGGAAAACAGTTATTACTCAATTGTGCATGGGGCCAAATATCTATACAATATAGGTAAAAAAAGTGTTTACCTTCTAATTTTCGTTCTCAAAACCGCAGAATTCATCTTCAGAACTGAAGAAAGAAAAGCTTTGAGCCTCCATGCTACAATCTGAATCTTCATACAATTAATTGTCCTCTGAACTATTCTGTGCATCACTGATTTTATATTTCTTATACGATTTAATCACTGAGTTTTTATAGAGTCCCATTAAGCTTTGACCCACTCACAAAATCGAGAAATGATATGTTTCTTCCTCCTCCCCGACGATGTAGTTTCAAAATCTGTAGATTGCATCCGTCTGTTGCACTCTTCCTTCATGAGACCCTTAAATGGTCTGTTGATACATACATCTAATAGTCGAAGTAAACTAGTTAGTCCTCCTGGAAATATAGCTGAGTGTTCATTTCATTCAGTCTGCTTTTACTGTTTTTAACGTTTTCTGTTTTGTGAGAACGAAACTGATCCCATAACAAAGGGCAGGCTTCGTCAGTACGCCTCCAGGTCACCTAGACCAAATTTTATCTATCCACAACCTCATTCCTCCACCATGCGTCTAGTCTTTATTGTGCACTTAAAAAGTTTTAACAGTAACTTTGTTATTTGTACCCTTGTAATTCGCAGTCCTGTTAGTAGGCATATCGAAGGTTAGCGGAGTCTCGTCGAAGTTTCCAGTTTGCGGAAGTTTAAACTTTTCTATCGAGCCAGTGAAGTCGTAGATTCCTTTTTTAGTAGATATTGCTTTCACTTTACAAATTATCATTTTCACAGAAACTGAAATTCTCGCTTGTTTGTTTTCTAAAATCCAACTAATGAGTTCTGCTTCAGGTTTTGACCATTTAACAGTTCGACTTCTTATTATGTTCACTGCGAGGTGCTTTCTTTAAAACATCTTCCCGTTTCCGCCATGTTCTTATAATTTTTTCAGTCGGAGGTGTCCCGAAATGACTTTCTACATCCTTGTTTCTATTGTCTTTAGCGTATGTAATCATTGTATCTTAAATGCAGCAATGTAGTAATGCCGCTTCTCAGCCATTGTTTGCAAATAAAACCATAATTTAGGTGCGACTCAAGTGGATATCCACACTTAACAACTATTACTGAAGCCTGAACAAACGATATAAAAACCTTTCACGACGGAGCATGTGCATCCATTGAACTCTACACAGCTGGAATGATCAAGATTCGCAAGGCAACTAACAATGAGTTGCTTCAAGCCGAAACATAGAAATTTTGAAGAAACTGAGCTTACTGGATTTGTTTGTTGGATTATTTTATAATTGTTTGCAAATAACAACATGTTTAAACTTCTATCTGCGGTTAATTTTACATCTGTGTGAATTTTTCGTTTTGTTGTAACGCCACTTATGTAAATGGTAAAAAGTGTTGATGAAGAGCGCAGTCTTGTTTATTGTTATTTCTTTTCACTCTATCACTAAATTTATTTCTGTTCGTGTATTTTCACATAGAGTTTGAATCAACTGTACAAATTGTTAAGCCGCAATCTCCATCGACTGGGGAACTACGCTGAGGAAACCACAAATACAAAGAATATTCGTAGTCAAAGGGAATAAAAAACATATTACAAATCAAACCATTGCAACGTGGTTGTGAACCATCAGGTTCATCATTAAGAAAGCATCTCGGTATGATGATACTTTTAAAAACTGCGGTGATGGTGCTTCTAAAACCTGAATCTAGTGGTAAACATTTTTTTTCGGCCAGAGTTCCATATAAACGCATTTGGTCGTATTCCTTCAAGTAAGAATCATTAGGAGAACACATTCGAGGACAGTGGTGTGTACTTATTTGTCTCGATAACAACTATGCCTTCACGCCTTTCGTGAAAGTGAGAGAAAATGGGAAGAGTAATACTTGTTTGAGACGTACGGCTTTTACATTATGCAACTTCTGTACGCACGAGGAAACAAGTTCAGGGTGCAAGGAAGTAGGTTCCCACCTGTTATCTTCACTTCAGATCCTACGCGACAGTCGAAAGTCTGGGACTACGACGTTATCGCGTAGTATGAGCTGACGGAACAGAAACGAGGAAAGTGATTGGGTAATGGCGTTGACTTGCTTTCCTGTTTGCGAAGCTTCCCGCTTGCGACATAACAGTAGGCGCGTTGTGACGTAGGACTAGAGTCGTCTCGCCTGGCATATCGCGTCAGCCACTCAGAAAATGGAATTACACGCCTGTCAAGCAACTACACTGTAGAACATTATAGCAAGCAACACCCTCATACGCTGAATATTTAAACAGCATAGCCATTCGTAAGGGGGTTCTCAGCTATCTGGTCAGCATGTAATGCTCAGTGATATAAAGTGATAGAAAAAGTTTTGCACTACACTCTTGACTTGCACAGCGTGCATTTGCTTGTTAATCGTAAACGTCATTCTGGACTCACAGGAATGACTACGTACAGCCACCTGTGTAAAACTGCATTTTCAATGTAGTTCAGAAGAGCGCGTTATCTCTCCAATCGTGAACTGGATAATGCAGCTTTAGTACTCTGTTCACATATTCCTGACATGCTGTCGATTGGAAAAGCGACGAACGCACTCAGAAAACATTATTTCATTCAGACTATTTTCGCAGTTCTTTATATTTTGCTTATTGGCTACCGACTCTCGTACCAGGTATCATCATTTCGCCGGCCGGAGTGGCCGTACGGTTCTAGGCGCTACAGCCTGGAGCCGAGCGACCGCTCCGGTCGCAAGTTCGAATCCTGCCTCAGGCATGGATGTGTGTGATGTCCTTCGGTTAGTTAGGTTTAATTAGTTCTAAATTCTAGGTGACTGATGACCTCAGGAGTTAAGTCGCATAGTGCTCAGAGCCATTTGAACCATCATCATACCTTCTTATGATAAAAATATCACGATGCACAGTTAAAAATATAGGCAGCCCGTTTCCTCCAGCACGCAGTCGTCATGCTCGCTTCCGAGACACATGTGGCGTACGCTAATAGTAAAGGTCAATTTTATGCTTTAAATGCGAACAAGTTGCGCAGCAGAGCGCCACATCGTTCACATGGGCACTGAAAGAAACTGGCAGTGTGGCCAAAGATCGCCAACCGACAATTGTAGAGTAATACACAGCTACTCTCTGCTACTATTCCCTATGGATTCTGGAGATCTTTTCCATACTAATAACGTGTGTTTCTAATACACACGGTGTCCCATTTATCTTGTTCACCCAAAATAACTCTTTTATGATGCGTTAAATGTAAAATTGTTTCAACCAAAGGTTTTTAACAGTAGTTCTTGCTGAGGGTATATGTTTTATGCATCCGTACAGGTGTAGGGGATACGGGCTAGAGATTAAATTTTTTAAGTGGAACCATGTAAATTTCATTCACGAATATACTCACTCTCTCCAAGAGCTATTCAAAAATGTATCACACTGTATCATTTACCGATGGATCTAGTAGCTATGGAAGTGATAAATAATACATAACATCTCTGATTTCAATGGCACTTCAGTGAATTTCATAAATTAAATTATTTGATCTCTACAGGGTGCGTTTGAACATTTTATAAATTACCAATAAACACTGAATGCAACAGTACTGTACTGTACGGCGACTGGATCTTGTTACTGTACAGCACGGCATTACGGTAGTTATGACAATGCAGAAGTAACAGTGACCCTTGTAGAAACTTTTACTGCGATACTACCACTATGTGAAAAACGGAGCGTTTACATCAAATGCTGAAAATGGTGCCATCGGCATTCATACGTAGGGTCACTCTGTGGATGAAGGACGCCCTACGTGGTGGTGCTACTACTAGCTCTGCAATTCCTGTTGAAGCATTAATAATGCGTTTCTGCATTTGCTCTGGTGTTGTTGGAATATTTTTATAGGCAGTATCCTTGACTAGCTCCCCAAAGAAAAAAATCGTCTGCTGTACTGTAGTTGTGCCTGAACGAAATTTCGCACGCTTACAGCAAACTACAGCACAGGTATGTACAGCAGAGTACAAGAAAGACATAATAAAGTAATTATCATAATGTTTCGTAACAGTGTACTACGGCCATGCAGTTACTAAGTTACTGTAATGCACGACTACAGCGCTAAAGCAACAAGAAATTAGGTGCGCTGGGGTGAGAGGAGTACCTGTGGAGGCTAGGTCTCTTCACAATCTGAGACTGGGTGTTGTGTGATGTCCTTAGGTTAGTTAGGTTTAGGTAGTTCTAACTTCTAGGGGACTGATGACCATAGATGTTAAGTCCCATAGTGCTCAGAGCCATTTGAACCATTTGAACCAGAATCTGTGTACTCTTTATCGTTTGCACATCTACAATTATTGACAAAAAAGGTACTGTGTGATACATTTTTGAATAGCTCTTGGAGAGCGTAAGTGAATTCTTGAATAAAATTTACATGGTTGCATTTGAAAAATTTTAACTCTATTCTCTGGTCTACTACATCTGTAGGGATGCATAAAATGTATACCATCAGCAAGAATTATTCAATAATGTTAAAAACAATTTTGAACTTAATTCATCAGAAAAAAGTTATTTTGGGTAAACAGGATACATGGCAAACTTTATATAATGCTATTGTTATGAACCCACATACTTGGTTAAAAAATGGTCCAAATGCCTCTGAGCACTAAGGGGTCATCAGTCCCCTAGAACTTAGACCTACATAAATCTAACTAACCTAAGGACATCACACACATCCATGCCCGAGGCAGGATTCGAACCTGCGACCGTAGCGGTCGCGCGGTTCCAGACTGTAGCGCCTAGAACAGCTCGGCCACATCGGCCGGTTACACATACTTGGTTAAAAGATTAATGCTCACATTGATATTTTATAGTGATATAAACAGTGTGCAGATGGTAAATGGAAAATTAGCAAACCAGATTTGTTATTTTGCTTTTATTGTTTTATTATATTGGAGACTGTTTTATTCTTTGGTTTGTTATGCATTTTCTTATGTACACTCCTGGAAATTGAAATAAGAACACCGTGAATTCATTTTCCCAGGACAGGGGAAACTTTATTGACACATTCCTGGGGTCAGATACATCACATGATCACACTGACAGAACCACAGGCACATAGACACAGGCAATAGAGCATGCACAATGTCGGCACTAGTACAGTGTATATCCACCTTTCGCAGCAATGCAGGCTGCTATTCTCCCATGGAGACGATCGTAGAGACGCTGGATGTAGTCCTGTGGAACGGCTTGCCATGCCATTTCCACCTGGCGCCTCAGTTGGACCAGCGTTCGTGGTGGACGTGCACACCGCGTGAGACGACGATTCATCCAGTCCCAAACATGCTCAATGGGGGACAGATCCGGAGATCTTGCTGGCCATTGTAGTTGACTTACACCTTCTAGAGCACGTTGGGTGGCACGGGATACATGCGGACGTGCATTGTCCTTTTGGAACAGCAAGTTCCCTTGCCGGTCTAGGAATGGTAGAACGATGGGTTCGATGACGGTTTGGATGTACCGTGCACTATTCAGTGTCCCCTCGACGATCACCAGAGGTGTACGGCCAGTGTAGGAGATCGCTCCCCACACCATGATGCCGGGTGTTGGCCCTGTGTGCCTCGGTCGTATGCAGTCCTGATTGTGGCGCTCACCTGCACGGCGCCAAACACGCATACGACCATCATTGGCACCAAGGCAGAAGCGACTCTGATCGCTGAAGTCGACACGTCTCCATTCGTCCCTCCATTCACGCCTGTCGCGATACCACTGGACGCGGGCTGCACGATGTTGGGGCGTGAGCGGAAGACGGCCGAACGGTGTGCGGGACCGTAGCCCAGCTTCATGGAGACGGTTGCGAATGGTGCGGCGGTGCACAAATGCTGCGCAGCTAGCACCATTCGACGGACAACACCGCGGTTCCTGGTGTGTCCGCTGTGCCGTGCGTGTGATCATTGTTTGTACAGCCCTCTCGCAGTGTCCGGAGCAAGTATGGTGGGTCTGACACACCGGTGTCAATGTGTTCTTTTTTCCATTTCCAGGAATGTATTACATTTTGCACTGTTACTTTTAAATATCTGTTACACTGCGATTTTTTCAAGAAGAAAAGGGCTATTCCAAAAGGACAATGCACGTCCGCATGTATCCCGTGCCACCCAACGTGCTCTAGAAGGTGTAAGTCAACTACCCTGGCCAGCAAGGGACGCTCGTATCACTGCTGGTTGCAATTTGTGATTTTTACTTTTAGTATATGACACATCTACTTAGGAAGCGGGCATGGCGGCTGCGATCCATGGGTAAGGAAGTGCCTATATTTTAAGGTTCCACTCTGTACCATGCGTCGCTATCATAGACAAAAAATAGTTTGTAAATGTTTCTTAAATTATTACGCGTTGTTTTGATCAAAGGATGGCATAGTAGTGCTATTTGGTATCAAAACCATTAGCCAGCAGGTTAAAAAAAACTGCGACTGTAAATTAGAGCCAATAATTTTACCTTAGACCTGAGGCTGTCAACATGCCATGAAGAGCCTATATAGCTTATACCATGCACACACAGTCACTTTACGGCAAGAAGAGTCGTCAGGGCGGGACGTTGTCCGTCGAAATCGTGTGCACTCCAGTGATGTCATTCGAACATTCAACCACAACTGTGAGAAACGGAACACTGAACATCTAACTTCTTGTGTTCGCCAGTTGATGACCGCTGCCTACAAAATATGGCTTGTAGGTACTCCGAGGTGAATAAAATAGAATTGCATACTCCAAGTTTTAGAGGCCACTAGGAGAGCTTTGTCGATTCACCTGATATGGAACTCTATTCTCACCATCAATTCTGCCTCTTTGCGTACGTCGCGGAAAACAAACCCTCTAGCAGTGCGGTGCATGAAGAAGATGGGCGAGGATGTATCTAGGATTGAATCTGTGTCAACGGCATCGGGTACTATTCCACGAAGAATGATCGTCGTAGAGCAGAACAGATGCGGCCAGGATTTAATATACATGTCACGTACGTGGTCCCACTGATCAGGTACAGAGGTTGGGCCACCATAATTTGTGTCCGTATTATGTACAGATGCCGGACGTTTTTCATCGCTTTCGACGGCTTCGCAGTAATGGGATAGGATCCTCTGTCCAGCCATACAAGGTTGGAAGAAGAAAGATTAGTGATTAATGTCCCGTCAACAGCGAAACCATTAGAGACAAAGCACAAGCTTGGATTACGAAAGGATGTGGAAGGATGTAGGCGGTGTCCTTTTCAAATGAACGATCCCAGAATTTTCTTGGAGAGACTTAGGGAAATCACGGAAAACATAAATCTCCCTAACGCGAGTCTAGTGTGCTAACCACTGCACCACCTCACGTGGTCCCAGCACTACAAACATTATGTCAATGTAGGGTTCATTTTTGATTACGATAATAGGCTGCCCTTGTTGATTACGATAATACGGTAACCTCGTGAACGCCTTCCTCCAGGAGGAAAGAATGGACTAAATGAACTAAACTGCGGCATATACTGATGTGGAGAGGATAGAGTTTAATTGGGAGCAGTTGAAATTTGCAGTGCATCATCGTAGGGACGCATTGCCTACACTGGATGACCTCATGAGGACCACTGTCCAAGACCTGGACAGCCTTTAGCAGCAGTGTCTCGGCCAACTAGCGCACAGCATTTCAAGCAGAATTTAAAACCGTCGCCAGGCAACTGACATTGACGCGGACGAGAAATCCAAGGTCACAGTACTGCCATCTGCACACAGGAAGAACACGTGATTCTGCGCCCTCAGCGCTCTCCAGCGGCAGTTGTCGACTTTATTTAACTCGCAAATGGATGCGCAAAAAAATGCGACTGTTGCTCTATTAAAACGCACATTTGCTCCCTTGTCCATATGCTAGTCATGCTGCTCAGTCTGTAGTATATATGAATGAAAACTTCGGTATCCACTAACTTGAAATAAGGCAAAATGGACAGTCACTAAGGACATCAACTTAGGAAAATTCACAAAATTGAACAAATACACTCCTGACAGGGAGTGCACTTACATTTACATAACATCAAATATTGCAGAAATTATTTCTATTGATTTAAGAAGGAAGTCCCACAACGTTCCAGAAAACGCAAAGGTGAAAAGTAGAATCTGGATATTTAGGCACATGAAACTTCTGCTCTCTGTTTCACGTGGCGCCCCTACCAACTATACTAGGCTCAAGTTCTCCAGTTAGTGAAATATCACCGATATGTCATTAACTGACATTCTGACATTTAATTATAATAACCTTAGCGATAACAACACGCGTTTGATAAATATTTAGTAGCTCATTGCCTTAAAACGGCGTATTTTCGTAACATGCGAGTTATGACAAGAAAACAACTAAATATGAAAATTCTTTAACCGTCGATATGATGTTCCCCGTCATTTTATTGAAACAATTCGTACAGTCACGACGATTTCTTGAGAGATCCAATGTGTTGTTTTTTGTGTTTATTTCGTTTTGTGAGCGCGTGCACGCGTATGTTTGTGTGTGTGTGTGTGTGTGTGTGTGTGTGTGTGTAAGAGAAGTGCTACCATCGTATGGGCGGACTTCCTTGATGAGAACGTAAATGGGTAACGTTCTCTTTATTTACTCGTAAGAAGAACTGCGGGCTTTGGGTCCATCAGCCGTTCTGTGGTGGCCTGTAACATCCGTATCCGGTGACAACGTTATGGAGCAGTGTCCGACGTAGTCTAGATGGCAGATGGTCAGCCGGAGGTTTACGCCGGTGTCCAGTAGCTTACACATTTTCTCCCTGGTGGTGTCCTGGTTTGCGTCAATGTCAAGTTCTCGATGAAGGTCTCTGAGGGGCTTTGAGAATCAAACGAGTACAGCGATTTTGCAACATCTTTAGTTGTTTAATGTTTGTGCTGTTGTGGTGTGGTGCGTAATTTCGCAAATATGAGCAATCATTAATTGTATAATGAAATGACGAGAATGAAAATTTGTGTCTGGCCGGGACCCGAAACCTGATTTCCCGCTTCTCGCGAGCGGTCACGTTACATTAGGCTTTTCGAACAGGACGTACGGCAAGACCCAGACGTCCGTATCTCGGCAAACGTGCGTCTACATCCTGTACTCTTACATCCATGATTTATATTCCCGTACAGGGGAAACATTTTACTTGAAAGTCGATTGTCCTAAGTCGGCGGATAAATACGATATTGCACTGCCTGTGTTGTTCTGAAGTATAATGCAACGTTCTTCTGGGCAGTCATGCATGTCCGTAGGAACATTGCATCGACTTCAGCACAACACAGGCAGTGCACTATCGTAACGCTTTAACAGTTTCTTCTTCTATATCGAAATGTGCGAGCGATTTCTAAGACAGTATCCGCTAAAAGTTAACACGCTATGGTTTGTTTACATCTCGCAATGCACTTGCGTATTGTTGCCTGCGGGAAAATTCGCGTTTTGCTGTGGAGATAACATAATTGGAATGTATAAATTATGGCAACCAGAGCGATATTTGCGCCACGATTACATCGATGGAAGCCTTAATTGTACACAACGACGTCTACAATGCTACAAATAACCATTAATAAAAAGAACTATCACAAAAGACGCCTGGTGGCAGTTATTTCTAAAAAGCTTTTAACTCGAAATTCGACGTGTATCGTGTTATATGTACTTATGAGCGTTTAAAAGCCAACACGTGTAATTCTACTGATACCAGTAGTGTTTTTCGTGAAATGGCTTATATTGTAATAAATATTTTAGATATGCTTCGAATCGCTGTTTAGAAGGAAAACAGAACCCACCACAGTCTCGCATGTTTTTAGTATTTAAGTTGTACTGTATTTATGAAGGCAAGAGACTTAGTACAACTGATCAAAATGTGGAAACATGTGTGCTAGAGAGGAATGTAAGGGCCACCCAAATGAAAACAAGGTAGACTATATAACGAGCATGACGCGTACGTAAGTACCGGAGACAGGTATATGTGTAGAAGTACTCTCTGTGAGGAAAGAGGAAGGAACAGCGCGAACGTTCACCGCTTGTGCCATTTTTCTGGTAGAAATGCTCGATCTGAGGTTAAAGAGTCTTGTGTGCGCCCCGCTTTACTATGGAGGCCGGGAAAGAGGAACAATGTGGCGTAATCCGGTTTTTGAGTGCGGGAGGAGTGTCAGGAGGTGAAATTCTTGCTCTGATGTCTTCTGAGTTTGTCAATTACGCGTGTGTTTGCCTGGAACAAACTACTTCGAGAAGTAAGTGCACAGTGGGTTCCCCATAGCCCACAGCCTGACAGGGGAGCAGACGCTGAACAGAACGTCGAAATCACTGCAGCATCTGGGACGGCACGACATCACGATGGAGAATTTCGTTTTCTGATCTGAATTGTCTCAGGAGATGAAACGTCATGTCACCATCTTGAGCCGGGGGCAAACGTCAGAGGCAAGTTCGTAAGCACGTGGATTCACCCCTCCCACCGAAAAAATCCAAAGCCGTGCACACCAACTACGGGTAAGTCATATGATGACTTCAACGGCCGCTGCTCGTCGACTTTCTGGAACACCGCGCCACACCTAGCGCAAAGCGTTACCTGGACACTTTGCAAAAATTGAAGCGCGCTGTCAAGTCCAAATGCCCAGAAATGTTGACGGACGGCATCGTTCTGTTGCAGGGTAATGCCCGCCCACACTTTGCCAAGGTTATTTCGACTAAATTGCAGAAGTTTCGATGGAAAGCCCTTACACGTCCTCCATACAGCCCCGATCTCTCTCCATGCGACTTCCATATTTTTGGAGCCCTTGAAGAAAGATATTCACGAGGCCGTCGGTTTGAACGCCAGGGTACAATCATGGTTCCTTACACAACCGCAAACAATTTTCCATGGAGGCATTGACCGATCTTTCTCCATGCGAATTCCATATTTTTGGAGCCCTGAAGAAAGACATTCGTGGCAGTCGATTTGCACGCCAGGGTACAATCATGGTTCCATAGACAACCACGAAGCCGGCAGTAGTGGCCGTGCGGTTCTAGGCGCTTCAGCCAGGAACCGCGAGACCGCTACGGTCGCAGGTTCGAATCCAGCCTCGGGCATGGGTGGGTGTGATGTCCTTAGGTTAGTTATGTTTAAGTAGTTCTAAGTTCTAGTGGACTGATGACCTCATAAATTGAGTTCTGAGAGCTCATAGTGCTGAGAGCCATTTGAACCATTTTTTGACAACCACAAACATTTTTCCACGGAGGCATTGACCGTCTTATCTCACAGTGGGATAAAAGTATTAACGGTGATTGCTGTTTAAATAACAAACAGTTTACTTACTTTTATGTACCTCTCGCGTTTTCGTTTGACTACACCTTATAGCTCATTTTCTGCGTAAAGCCAACATCCATGCAGGCTTACGGCAGTTTTCTAGTTCTCGTTCACGGTGAATGAACCAGTGAGAAAAACTGTAGGTATGGTGATAACTGCATACGCTCTCCATAACCTTTGGGAATGAGGTGAGGTTATTCAAGCTGATGTGCTGGTATAAATCTTTTGGCTGTTCCGACGGCCACTTCGATATTTCTTTCCAAAGTTCAGAAACAGGACTTATTAATGAATATATTTGGATGAGCTCGATGAAGCTCAGCGAGCGGTCAAACAATAGTAACCAACATGAAAACGAAACTTTCTGGAAGATTAAAACGGTATTTTGGACCGAGACTTGAACTCGGGACTTTGTCTTTCGCATCCAAGTGCTGTACCATTATTTTTAACTTATTTTGTTCGTTCTATTTGTTCGGGGCGGGCGTTCAATGACGCTCGGTCAGCTTCATCATTCATCCTCAGCTCGGATTTTTTATTACAGAGGGCAGTTTACTCGCTGACAGAACACGCTGAGCCGCGCGGGATTAGCCGAGCGGTCTCAGGCGGTGCAGTCGTGGACTGTGCGGCTGGTCCCGGCGGAGGTTCGAGTCCTCCCTCGGGCATGGGTGTGTGTGTTTGTCCTTAGCATAGTTTAGGTTAAGTAGTGTGTAAGCTTAGGGACTAGTGACCTTAGCAGTTACGTCCCATGAGATTTCACACACATTTTGAACATCTGAACACGCTGAGCTACCGTGCCCACATCAGCTGAGCTATCCAGCCACAACTAACGCCGCCCACTCCCTTTCACCGCGCTGTCATAGCTTTACTTCCGCAAGTGCCTCGTCTCTTACCTTCCATCAGTGCACACTCCGCTGCATAGTGAAAATATAATTCTGGAAACATGGAAATGTTGAGACTAGCTGTCGTTTTTCCTGCTCTTGAACATTATCTGGTACGAGATACATACTGTGTTAGAGTAAATTTCGTATTAACCACTTTTTTTTTGAAGCCATCTACATTTATTATTAATAGATATGTCGTGAAACTTTTCACACCTATTTCTTTCTTGAGGTGTAATGGCTTCTTATTTTTCGGGTGTTATGGGCTTCATGAAATTATACATTATGCTGTTGTCTAAGAGAGCACGTATTCTGATTGTAAATATCGCTCGTTGGTGTTGATAGCCCTTCAATTTTGAAAATATGAAGGTAATCGACGGTTAGATATTATTACGTTGTAAGCGTAGCTTTTCGTATGGCACGTTACGTGGACAAACAAGGAACTTATAGCATTTAAAACCAAAAACGTGTAAGATGAAAAAGGCAAGTAACTATTCGATCATTGTCTTCTACGAAACCGCATCATACAAAAGTTCTATCAGCGTAATACCACATAGTATATGGAGCAGCGTCAGAGAACTGCTTAACTGTGATAAAAGATTCAAAGTGGTGAATACTGATACACCGTGCGATGTTATTATGGACAACGAGGCCTCGACGAAGGATATCTACCGAATGCTTCTTGTTGTTCTGTATGGGTTGGACAAAAATATGGAAACACCGCCAGAAATGCATGCTTGAACATAAATGTAGATGTTAGCCAAGCCTGTGGGTTGCGCTGTTGTATTTCACAATGAACGACACCTGTTCTGTTTCTCAATATATTGCAAGTGTCCGTCGAGGTCAAAACACTGTTCTGTGAGGGCACTAAGTTGGAACTGAGTGAGTTCGGACGTGGGGGAATTGCTGGTTCTCGTACGGTGCGTGCTTCCGTAACCAAGGCAGCCCAAGTGTTTGGTGTTTCATGGGGCACCATATCGAAGATTTATACCGCATACAGGTAAAGCACAAAAACATCGACTGATAAGTCACAACACGGACGAAAGTGTGTATTGAGTGATCGTAATAACCAACATTGAAGAGAATTGTAGCGAAAATAGGACGACAACTGCAAAAGTCGCTGCAGAACTAAAAGTCTCAGAAACACAAAACGGAGGCAACTTCATAAGCAGGCAATTGCAGGGAAAAATGGAATTCCAAAACCATTCATCAGAGATGCAAATACCCGTAACAGAAAAATGTGCTAACAAAGCCAGAAAACCTTGAGCAATGGAGAAAAGTCAATTCGCCGGATGTATCTCCTTGCACACTGTTTTCAACTTTTGGCCAAGTTTACGTCGCAAGTGTGGAACATGGCGGTCGTTCGGAGATGATCTGTGCAGCCAAATCGTGGTATGCCGTGGGCCCCACGCCTAATCTGAAAGGCCGCCTTACTACCGAGGATTCTGTGAGCCTTTTGGCTGATAAGGTCCATCCGATGTTACGGTGCTTGTTCACCAATGCAGATGCTGTGCTCCACGATAGGGTCCCTGTTTGCACAGCTCTCATTGTCCAGGACTGTTTGTCCTATCTCCCCTGGCCACCACATTTGCCCGATCTCAATATCACTGAGCATTTGTGGTCTACTATGGAGAGCAGGGTGCGCGATCGCTATCTTATCCATCGTCGTTACTTGAACTTGCCCCATTTTTCAGGAAGAACTGTATAAGACACTCTTGAAAACCAAATAGCACCTGTATTTATCAATTACTACACGACTGGAAGCAATTTCGACTGCCAACCGATGTTCCGCAGCATATTGGGCATTGGTGGAAGGAGTATATAGAGGGTCTACACAACGGCGACGTTCTTAAGGACAATATTATAGAAATGGAAGAGAATGTAGATGCAGATAAAATGGGAGATATGATACTGCGTGAAGAGTTTGACAGAGCACTGAAAGACCTAACCCGGAAGTAGGCAACATTCCATTAGAACTACTGACAGCCTTGCGAGAGCCAGTCCTGACAAAACTCTACCATCTGCTGAGCAATATGTATGAGACAGGCGAAATACCCTCAGACTTCAAGAAGAATATAATAATTCCAATCCCAAAGAAAGCAGGTGTTGACAGATGTAAAAATTACCGCACTATCAGTTTAATAAGCCACTGCTGCAAAATACTAACACGAATTCTTTACAGACGAATGGAAAAACTGGTAGAAGCCGACCTCGGTGAAGATCAGTTTGAATTCCGTAGAAATATTGGAACACGTGAGGCAATACTGACCCTAAGACTTATCTTAGAAAATATATTAAGGAAAGGCAAACCTACGTTTCTAGCATTTGTAGACTTAGAGAAAGCTTTTGTCAATGTTGACTGGAATACTCTCTTTCAAATTCTGAAGGTGGCAGGGGTAAAATACAGGGGGCGAATGGCTATTTACAATTTGTACAGAAAGCAGATGGCAGTTATAGGAGTCGAGGCACATGAAGGGGAAGCAATGGTTGGGAAGGGACTGAGACAGGGTTGTAGCCTCTCCCCGATGTTATTCAATCTGTATATTGAGCAAGCAGTAAAGGAACCAAAAGAAAAATTTGGAGTAGGTTTTAAAATCCATGGAGAAGAAATATAAACTTTGAGGTTCGCCGATGACATTGTAAATTCTCAGAGACAGCAAAGGACTTGGAAGAGCAGTTGAATGGAATGGATAGTGTCTTGAAAGGAGGGTATAAGATGCACATCAACAAAAGCAAAACGAAGATAATGGAATGTAGTCGAATTAAATCAAGTGATGCCGAGGGAATTAGATTAGGAAATGAGACACTTAAAGTAGTAAATGAGTTTTGCTATTTGGGGAGCAAAATAACTGATGATGGTCGAAGTAGAGAGGATATAAAATGTAGACTGGCAATTGCAAGGAATGCATTTCTGAAGAAGAGAAATTTGTTAACATCGAGTATAGATTTACGTGTCAGGAAGTCTTTTCTGAAAGTATTTGTATGGAGTGTAGCCATATATGGAAGTGAAACATGGACGATAAATAGATTAGACAAGAAGAGAATAGAAGCTTTCGAAATGTGGTGCTACAGAAGAATGCTGAAGATTAGATGGGTAGATCACATAACTAATGAGGAAGTATTGAATAGGATTGGAGAGAAGAGAAATTTGTGGCACAATTTGATTATATGTAGGGATTGGTTGGTAGGGCATATTCTGAGGCTTCAAGGGATCACCAATTTAGTGTTGGAGGGCAGCGTGGAGGGTAAAAATCGCAGTGGGAGACCAAGAGATGAATACACTAAACAGATTGAGGAGGATGTAGGTTGCAGTAGGTACTGGGAGATGAAGAAGCTTGCACAGGATAGAGTAGCATAGAGAGCTACATCAAACCAGTCTCTGGACTGAAGACCACAACAACAAACAACATTGGTCATGACAATATGTTATGTTTTTGATGTTCCCATATTTTTGTCCATTCCTCTACATAGCTCCACAGTGAACGGCTAATACGTGGGGATGCGGTGTGGAGTTAGTTTTGTTGGAGAGGTCTCGGAATTCTCCTTGTTCTACTTAGCAACGTCATGGTAAAGGCTATACACTCCTGGAAATTGAAATAAGAACACCGTGAATTCATTGTCCCAGGAAGGGGAAACTTTATGGACACATTCCTGGGGTCAGATACATCACATGATCACACTGACAGAACCACAGGCACATAGACACAGGCAACAGAGCATGCACAACGTCGGCACTAGTACAGTGTATATCCACCTTTCGCAGCAATGCACGCTGCTATTCTCCCATGGAGACGATCGTAGAGATGCTGGATGTAGTCCTGTGGAACGGCTTGCCATGCCGTTTCCACCTTGCGCCTCAGTTGGACCAGCGTTCGAGCTGGACGTGCAGACCGCGTGAGACGACGCTTCATCCAGTCCCAAACATGCTCAATGGGGGACAGATCCGGAGAGCTTGCTGGCCAGGGTAGTTGACTTACACCTTCTAGAGCACGTTGGGTGGCACAGGATACATGCGGACGTGCATTGTCCTGTTGGAAGAGCAGTTTCCCTTGCCGGTCTAGGAATGGTAGAACGATGGGTTCGATGACGGTTTGGATGTACCGTGCACTATTCAGTGTCCCCTCGACGATCACCAGAGGTGTACGGCCAGTGTAGGAGATCGCTCCCCACACCATGATGCCGGGTGTTGGCCCTGTGTGCCTCGGTCGTATGCAGTCCTGATTGTGGCGCTCACCTGCACGGCGCCAAACACGCATACGACCATTATTGGCACCAAGGCAGAAGCGACTCTCATCGCTGAAGACGACACGTCTCCATTCGTCCCTCCATTCACGCCTGTCGCGACACCACTGGAGGCGGGCTGCACGATGTTGGGGCGTGAGCGGAAGACGGCCTAACGGTGTGCGGGACCGTAGCCCAGCTTCATGGAGACGGTTGCGAATGGTCCTCGCCGATACCCCAGGAGCAACAGTGTCCCTAATTTGCTGGGAAGTGGCGGTGCGGTCCCCTAGGGCACTGCGTAGGATCCTACGGTCTTGGCGTGCATCCGTGCGTTGCTGCGGTCCGGTCCCAGGTCGACGGGCACTTGCACCTTCCGCCGACCACTGGCGACTACATCGATGTACTGTGGAGACCTCACGCCCCACGTGTTGAGCAATTTGGCGGTACGTCCACCCGGCCTCCCGCATGCCCACTATACGCCCTCGCTCAAAGTCCGTCAACTGCACATATGGTTCACGTCCACGCTGTCGCGGCATGCTACCAGTGTTAAAGACTGCGATGGAGCTCCGTATGCCACGGCAAACTGGCTGACACTGACGGCGGCTGTGCACAAATGCTGCGCAGCTAGCGCCATTCGACGGCCAACACCACGGTTCCTGGTGTGTCCGCTGTGCCGTGCGTGTGATCATTGCTTGTACAGCCCTCTCGCAGTGTCCGGAGCAAGTATGGTGGGTCTGACACACCGGTGCCAATGTCTTCTTTTTTCCATTTCCAGGAGTGTATTTTACCTGATCTACTACTATGAGGACCACAATTTAAGTTTTCACGTAAACTACTGAATAAAAACATTTTTTGTACACATTATCTTATTCACACGTTTCTTGCAGGGTTTGCCAAAATATTCACCTTTAAAATTTATACACTTTTACGCTCTAAGGAACTCTGGAAACATATTTTCCACTGCAATGTTTGTAAAGAGAAAACATAAATTTAAGAGGATTCAACTACCTTTTGAGGTGATGAACATGTCTGCCTCTGTGCATTTTGTTTGATGTAACGGAACAAAAAGAAGTAGTTAGGCGATAAATGAGATGAATACGGGCAAAGAGACCTTAATCCCATGTTTTCTTCAACAGAAAATTTATTGACTGGTGCAATGCGTAACAACTGGGTCTGTCATGAGGAAAAATAATGTGACGATTTTGGTTGCTTCTCCTGATTTAATAAACGAATAGAGGGTAACAAAATATGTGTATCGTTCAGTTTCAACTCTTCTTCGATCCGATAAAGGAATAGTCACGTGTCCATTGTAACCTATGACCCTAGCGATCGTTTTGTTGGATGTACTTTGCAAACGAACCACCTTTACCGCTTAAGATCTACATGGGAATATCCAAACTGCTGCTTAATTTTCGGTTCGTGCATAGATATCTAAGTTTCATCTTCTGGCAATATGTTTTACACGAAGTTTATATTTCTTCGGTTCAACTTTGTTGACATTTACTTGCACCAATTGACTAGAACCTAGTTTTGAGCTTCGGTCAAATTGCATGGAGTCCGCTGTTTCATTTATATTCGAATGTACTTTCGAATCTACTGCAGTCTTCGGTGTGCCTAAGAAGACCTGTATCTCATGCAAGTCACCTGCCAGCACTCTTCAGTCAGGATGCATAGAGCGTCTATATATTTTTTTATGAATAGCGTCCGATTTTGTCGACCTCTCGAAATTCGCCGGTGATAGAAGCAAACCGCAACAAAAGTCATTTTTGAAGGTGACTGGTTACCAGTAGTTGAACGGACCATTCGGGGGACTGCTGTATGTTTAAGACCTTACGAAAGCCGTAAAATATCACCCGAGAAAATCTTACACGGCAAGTTTTTCAGCAATCACTTCTTTGACAATAAAAAAACAATAGTTTTTTAAAACAGTCGTGAAGTCATATTTCAACAGTGGCATTTGGTGCTCGTTTGTGAAAACTTACAAAATAGATCTCTTACCTATGCACTGCTGAAATGCGCGAGAAAGAACACGGCGAATGAGAAGATGAAAGACCTTTTCTTCATACTACTTGGTTCAGAAGGGGTTGACTGAACGACAAGAAACTGCCGGTTGCGTACTCTAACGTTTAGCCACACGATTTGAACTTACTTGAAAATTACTGTTGTCCTCCCTGAAAGAACAAATTGAAGTACACACTGTGTGCTGTATTTGACATCACTATATGGCTAGACACCTGGCAAAACCTAGAATGAATTTTCAGTCGAATGTCGAGATTGTACCACTGACCTATATGTCTTATCCCCAGCACACTGGTCTCGGACAAGTTAGGACGAACGTTCAAATTTGCGTCCAGCCATGCGGATTTAGGTTTTCTGTAGTTGCCCTAAATCTGTCCAGGCAAACTTTTACTCCATCTCTAATGACATCAGTGTGGTGGAGCTTTAAGCTGGTCCCACACGACCAGCCTGTCACCTAGGGGTAGAACGGATGGAGCTGCCATTTTAAAAGACGGCTGATTTGCCGAGGAGAAAAAGGAGCGTTTCTATTGTGCCGTGGACCCGCCCATGTGCAGTAGAGGAGGTGTATATGCGCATCCACATAATGCAGCATTTTGAACTGGCTTTCTGCTTGTTATTGTCTTCACCTGTGGCCAGCAGAAAAGATATGCGTGAGCTATTGATGACTGTTTTGGCTATAGCGCGAGATATTCTACATCTTCCAGTGAGTAATTTTATGAATACAACAATAAAGCAAATGAAAATTCTCGTTTTGTGTTACAAACACATTAAAGAGAATTTTTGCGAAAGTAAATAAAAACAAATTGGAAAAAGATTTTAGAACCCAAGAAGAACAATGTGGATTCACGGCTGGGAGATCATGTGTAGACCATATTTTCACATTACGACAGATTTTGGAGAAACATAGGGAAAAATTAAAAAAAATATATAGGATTAATTTTCATAGGTCTAGAAAAAGCGTATGATACTGTTCCAAGAAAATTACTTTGGAGAGCACTACGTATGGCAAACATAAACCCTTCCTTGATTAAAATAATACAACAGATGTATAAAGATAACATTTGCCAAGTGAAAGTTGGTAATAAACTTTCACAGAAATTTAGAACAAGCAAAGGCCTTTTACAGGGCTTTCCCATGTCACCATCATTATTTAAAATCTATATAGATATTAGCCTTAGAACATGGTCTCGTAAATGTAATAGTATGGGATTATAAATAAGAGATGGAGTTTACCTACATCATTTATTATTTGCTGATGATCAAGTACTCGTAGCACAAGTATGTGTGTAGTACAAGTATGTGCTATCAACTAGCAGTAGCATACAATACTTAGGGTTTAAAGATTAATTACCAAAAAACAGAAAACATGACTAATAATTCAGATGAGCTATACATTAAAGGAATGAAAATCAAAAAGATAAACACTTTCTGTTATTTGGGATCCATTTTAGAAATCGAGGGAAAATCAGAATCAGAAATCAATAAAAGAATTAGTAGCGGACGGAGGGTCATTGGGATGCTTAACTCAGTCTTACGGAGCAGGAATGTAATGACCAGAACTAAAAAATTAATATACAAATCCATATTAGAGAGTGTGGATCTGTATGGAACGGAGACCTGGACAATTAACATGAAGCACATTAAAAAATTACAAGCTCTAGAGATGGACTTTTGGAGAAGATCGGCAAGAATCTCCAGGATAGAAAAGATAAGGAACACCGAAGTAATAAGGAGAATGGAAATAAAAGAAAGAATATATGACGTAATGGATAGGAAGAAATTACAGTGGTACGGGCATGTACGACGGATGGAGAAAACCAGAATACCAAAATTGATACTGGAGTGGGAACCAGAGGGGAGAAGAAGAAGACGCCCTATGACCAACTGGATCCAAAATGTACAGCACACAATGAGGAGAATGGGTGCAGAGGAAGAAGACACACAAGATCGAAACACCTGGAGAAATATTTTGAGAATATAGTTTAAGAACGGTTATTGTTTATATTGTAATTTCCAAGTAAATTATTATTTTGGAGATAAACCTCTGTAATGAGGAAAAGCTCAAAATAATAACAATAAAATCTCGTTTTCGTATTGCCATTGAGAAAATCTGTCTAACTGATTACAGCCTCTTATTAAAGAAATGGAATGAAAAAGAGAAAGTATAAGAGTGTCTATTCAGCTATACTGCAAGGAAATCCTTCTACAAGATTCTCTAGATAAGCTGTACCACTGTAAGGTAAATCTACAAATGTTTAATTCTGAGCTTATATTTTACATAGATGTGTATTTAATTTGACTTTAGATATGTGCACGTATCACATTAATACGTAAAAATACCGCACGTTTTTGATTTTATTGCATACTTGTATTATTTCAGCATGCTATGCAGGGTAATGTTGAAAGAATAGCCATAAGAGTCAGTTCATTTGTGCATCCGCGACCACTACCACTGATGCCTGTAAAGCATCTTCGCATCTTTGCAGTCGCACTATTGTGCCGAGCTGAAAAAGGTCAGAGAGACTGAGAGAAGTGCCACTGGCTAGATGAAATAGCTTCCCGTCATGTACAATCGACAGCAGCTTGTCAAAACAAGACACATCCATTCCGACGAAGTTCCTAGATCCCTGTGCATCTTCGGGGCTCAGATCCTTCATTAACAGGGAGTATATGTCCCTGCCTTCACCCTTTTTTCCCAGCCAGAGTCGAACCCAATTCCTACACCCGGCGTTCTCGTTCTACCATTCTGCTAACGACTACGGCGGCCCCAGCCACAGAAAGTGCTGTGTAGATAATTGCGTGAAACGTAATAACCATTTGCTTGCATAAGCATGACATAAAACGAGGCACTTTAATCAATAATTCTATATAATCATAACATAATTTCATGAAAGTTGGACAAGAGAACAATAACCGTGTAATAAATACGAGCCTACACTTCTCGGAAGTTTTAGCAGAGTTACAAAAGGATCAGCTTTCGCACTGAACGGTGAAACAAGTCAGCAGTTCCGAATATGTAGCACGTACCCTTGGGGCGCTGGTGCAGACTTGTATACGGCAGGTGTACCGTGTAATAGGGGCTTTAAACCTTGATCTTCCTTCCTTCTCCCTTTTTATCGCACCGCAAGGTGACGTCAGAGGACGAACGCTTTACTGTCCTTCTACTATAATACGTAGCATTGCCACAAGTACAGCGAGACATCTTCAAATCAGGCACGTGTTAGTATATGCAGTGTCATTAAATTTTGGTAGGGAAACACAAACGAGGAAGCAAAAATCTCATTAAAAATGGGCTTTACAGGTTTGAAAGAACCGCTATCTGTTCCAGTTGCACGATAAGAAAGAGGGGGGAGGGGGGGGGGGGGGGGGACGTAGAAAACGTAACCACAAGTACTTCCCAAGACTTCATTACTTCAAAAAGACACGGAGAAGAAGATTTTATTTTTAGGTTACTACTTCTCAGAAGTTTTAGCAGAGTTACTGCAGTAACCTAAAACTGCTGAAGCGCTTATCAAGGTATTAGCAAATAAATTCGATGTGACACATGTCTTTATTTTACTCTGCCTGTATCGTAGTAAGTGACGATGTACAGTATGCCACATTTTTATCCGGAAACACGTTTGCAATGCGGAACCGGCCACTAGATATCACGGCTGACAAAGAATCATTAACGAATGAGGCGCAGCATATTTTGTTGTCAGTAGAGGAGCATTAACAACAGAATAGGACGGTAAGGAGAAGATGATGAAGACTAGTCATTGTATGTAACCTGAGGGACAAATCCACCAGGGACATCTCAGGTAAGCGCATTATTTATTTATTTATAGCGTAAAAGACAAGTAAGTAATTTTATTGTAATATTTTTAACTAATACTGCAAATATTTTGAAACCATTACACGAAATAAGTAATTATATTTCACAGGTTAATTATAATTAAATTTGACAAAGATGTCATTTACAAAAATGTTGCTTCAAATTAAATTTCCATTAACGTGATAAACTGAAGAACTTAACATTATTTTAAATTAACAAATGGTGCTGTATAATGAAGTGTGCCCAAATATTTTATTTTAAATTCTTTATTTTAATTTGATGTGTTTACAGGCATATAAAGAATTTGTTGTACTAAATGGCTGAGTCTTGTAAACCTACACATCTCCTTTGTGTAGGGATTGCACCAGTTCATTTCGGAAAGTATTTACTTCGTTTATTTCGTAAGCGATTTGCTACGTTCAAATTGCTGCTTTGGCTGAAGGCACTGTTATCTTAGCCGGCCAGGGTGCTAGGCGCTACAGTCTGGAGCCACCTGACCGCTTCAATCGCAGGTTCGAATCCTGCCTCGGGCATGGATGTGTGCGATGTCCTTAGATTAGTTAGGTTTAAGTTTGTTCTAAGTTCTAGAGGACTGATGACCTGAGAAGTTAAGTCCCATTGTGCTCTGAGTCATTTTTGAACTGTTATCTTTTGAGTTTGGAATTGATCTGAGATGTTATTCTGCGCAACGGATTAATCTGAGATATACCCTTTACCCTGTGGCTCCTGCAAGATGCAATTACCACCCCCACGCTACTACAGAAGTCAGACAGACGCTCCTAACGTTCTAAAGAGAAATGTCTGAAAAACTTTCAGCAATAAATATCTTCTGGAGTCGTCCGCTGTAAGGAAATGACACAAAAATTCACAAAATTTCGTACGTAACTAGTGGGATACTTGGGTACTGGAGTAGTGCTAGTTAGTGTAAGAAAAACATGAAACTAACGAAAATTATTATTTTTTTGCAAAAATTCTGAGAAATCACAATGGCTCTTTTAGTTATGAATTGAACAAGTTATATCCTGGTTCTTTTCAAAATGTGAAATTACCTCTCAAGGGTAGGATTCGCTAATGACATTTCTATAGAAAGTTTAAGATAGTTATTGACTTGGCAGAATGGCTGAGAGCCGCGCCAACTCAACTTGAATAATTATCCGTTAGAATGTTGCTAGGTACGGTCGAGGCTGTCGCGTGTGAAGTGTACTGTTGTGGAGGAAATATGGGGCTTGCAAGAGCTGTAGTGCACAATACCGTAAGCTGCGATGACTGCTGTCTGCGCCGCTCGCTGCTATCAAATAAGATAACTCTCGTTCTATCTGGATTGGCCTTCGCCAAACAAACTCTCCCTACGCCTTGATGAAGTCAAGGACTCCTATTCGCCCCTAGTCTAACTATTGGCATGGTACGCCGGTCAGATAACCAATCCACCACGATGCCACTCAGAATTCGCTCGCAGGCGTTTAACTATAACTCTGTCCGTTCACACCGCACAATAAGTGTGTCAGCCAACACAGTGAACAATGCTTAATCACAAGGACTAAATATAGAGTCGCACTTCGATTCGCTCTCAACAGAGGTGCTCTCCCAGTGAAGTACTGAGGAGAGAATTGTTCCTCGCTCTTTGAGTACACGTACGAGCGCGCACGCTCTCGTTACGTGTTCTCGCTCCAAGAGCGACAACAGAACGGCCCCTCTCCATGCCAGACGTGAAAGGGTATATCTTTTGGTGTCTTCTATTACTCCTTCAGCTCAAGGCGTCAGAAATATCGTCTGCCAATCAGCATTGCTCTTCTAAAACGGGAGAATGACGTTTAGTTTAAGGCGACCAATCCAGAAATCCGTAGCATTGGCGTTTGGAGTTTGCTGTCTCCCTGTGCAAATCTCTGAAACTGCGTGCTATGTGTAAAGAATGTGTAGGCTGGCCGCTCCCACACAATGTAGCGGAATTTGCTTTTAAGCCGAACACGTGGTGGCTCCCCCTTTTCACTCGGGCCCACGCTGTCCACTCCACGGGCGATCACCAGCCGACATAGATAGGCTGGGTCATTCTCTGAAGGGACCGGCGTCCCATTGTGCGGTTTCTCTCCCGAACCAAAAGCAAGTCCCTGTGACCGTCGTGTCTGGAATGTATGTGTGTACACCAGCCTTGAGTATTTCAACCCTGGCCCATTTACTTGTTTACATGAATTCATACAACATTGACTTTATCTGATCGAGTTTGGGTTCGAATGAAGCGTCTTGATGTGCGAAATATGATTGTGAGGGCGGAATATGTAAGCAATGAAGGTCAGGAGACCACAACGTCTTACAATCTGAACACTTACTAAATTGTTGTGTAACATACAGTTGGGCTTCTCGTCGTCGTATAAAATTATGAGCATTACTTCTGTTGGTGTAAATTGGTCGGTCAAATAGATAAAATTTTGAGGTTAGCATTCCACAATTGCGTTCCACACTTTTTCTGCCTCTTGATAGTCAAAAGTTGAATATTCTTCTGGCATCATTTAAAACTAAACGACAGCATTATATTATGATGGAGAGAGAACGCTTCATCTGCCACAAAGTAGAACGGAAAAGGATTGTCATTTGTCTCGCCTAGCAAGGTAGATGCTTTGGGTATTCTCAATTTATTACTGTACAATAATTCTCTGAGTGTTGATTTGCAGAACACAGCACCGTCACTATACCGTCCGTAGTCTCCAACCTCTGTTGCGGTGAACACTCCATCTGCGCCAGACAAAGCCATTAGAACTATTGAAAAGAAACATTTATAATTACAATCTGTGGACTCAGTATTTGGGGAACACTCAATGCGGAAATGTTTACCATCGAGAGAACCAATACAGTGAGGTTTATTGCATAATTCATAATAACATTCTGATATTTGCCTCCAAGTTGCCTCCGTTGGTTGTGGCATTACAGTGGTTGTAAGTGAGACCATATAGCAGCACAAGTCGAATGAACAATGTAACTGACAGTTGAGTTACCTCTGTAAAATTGCAAGGAAAGATCCTGAAAACTGCTTCAAGTAGCTAGATACCTGAAAACTTATAAATATTTTGTGTCTTCGTTTTCAAAAAGTTTGACACTACAATAAAAACAAAATACGAACTATAACATATATCTTAACTAAACTGAGGGTTTTAAATCACAAATAGTTACATAATCCTCACTGTCTATTGATGTCTACTTTTTACAATCTTGTTTCAGAAAAGAACTGTCGAGAGCAACGGAAGAATATCAGAACAGCGTATGTGCGTCCGCCGAGACCTCCAAAGTCTGGTGCTAGTCACAATCCAAAGAGAACGTATTATTTGACTGAGCATTTAGCTTTTCTGCAACTGTATTTGAAAGGAGGAAATACGTCCGGCAATCTTCGCGTTGAAGAGACAGCAGTAGAGGGGTCCAATACTACTCAAAACAATAAAAGCGACACGTTTGTTAAAGAGCTAATGCCTGACGAAGCTTCTTCTGTGCAATTACTTGAAAAAGCCGATCGTAGAAGATCAAGTGAAACACGCAAAAAACAAAAGGGAAAAGACCAAATCGACGATGCTTTTGCAGAATACATGAACATGAAAAAATTTGCTAATAAAAGTGACCAAGGTGCTGAACAGCATTTCCTTCTTTCTCTTTTTACCTGATCTGAAAAACCTTAGAACGCATTGGAGGAGGATTTTCAAAATACAAAAAATGTCTCTTTTACATAAGTTGTTGGAAGAGGACGAACGAGAGTATATAGAATCCTGTGTTTCAGTTGGTTCCAGTCCTTCTACTTGGAGTTCGTCATCCCATCATGACATCTTACAAACCCAGTCTAACATTAGCAATATTGCAATGACTTCGGGATTCAATCCAATTACCCCACTGCCGCAAGAAAGTGAAACTAATTGTTCAATTTGCAAAATATTATAAACCATTATAAAAATAAAACTGCTCAGTTTTATTAATACTTCTGTTTACATTTATTTCTATTTACTTATAGAAGTCAGAAGTTTTTCATTTGGAGAAATAGCCTTCCTGAAGTGTGTTTCTGTGTCACCAAGGGTTTGTGACACAACGGGCTTCAGAAAATCGAAGTTTTCAGGATTAATTCGATAAAATTCCCTGAATTTTGATTCATGTTGAGACAGTTCTCGAGAAACAACAGCCGATCTGTGGCGCACGTTGATAAGATTGTTGGGATGTACACAGTATTTCCTTTTCCTCATCCTACGCCTGAACCAATAAGTCGCTACAACGTCTTGCTCACTTCAGCTCATATTTGTAACTGAAGTAGTGAGACTTGTTTTCACACCACGCCGATTTATCGCCCACTGTCATGAACCTTCCTAGCAATATATCGTCACAATATATTTCTTACTACATATCGCTTGTCTTATGTCGCCTTGGGATGAACGGCGTCTTGCAGAATGCTTTTCATGACGGCTTAGTCAATATACAGGATAAATCATTCCTGTCGAAGATTAGAATGTATATTTAAAAAAGCGTTAGTAATTCGCTGTTAATCTGGGCATTAAAGGGTGTATCGCAAGTGAGAAGTGACTGATTTACTTTCTCCACCATCACCATTTATTGCATTAATGTAACATTAAGGCCTACAGAACAGAAACAAATAGCACTCGATAAAAATTATAAAAGAAAATAGAACAAAAACACAAGAGAAGGGATGTCAGTTAGTTACAATAGAGGAGAGAAACTGCAGATGGTAGACCATCGTCGCCGGTCTTTAGTTTCCACCACTGTCGGCTCGACTTCTTTAAGGACTGTTAATACACGATCCTTTGGAGGTCCCCTTCTGCGTTCTCCAGGAGGTTGAGAATGGACTCGGTACGGGAGGGATCCATCACCTCGAAGGATGTAGGCAAACGTCTGCAGCGTCTTGTGCCATGATATTCGGCCAATGTGTGGCTTTACAAACCGCTGGTGAAGGTCTTCTTTCGCTCTTCGTCCCCACTTACCTTCCATGGCATTGAAGAAGAGCACGCAGATCTTTCGAAGTACCTTTCCTCGAAGGCACAGATTGCTTCTTCAAGTCGTTACTGATTTCACAACCATTTAAAAGTACTGGCCGCACTAGTGTCATGTGCAGCTGTATCCTGTTCTTGTGTGATGTCACTCGTGACTTGAATAAGTTGTTCAGACTAAAGAACATACACTTGGCCTTCATTATTCGTTGATGCACTTCTTCCGTCACTGACTTACTGGAAGGAGAAAAGACTAAACTTCGCTTTTAAGACAAAAGGAACTTACCTAAAGACACTGCAGATTCATGACAGCAGGGTGCATTGAGCCGTAGCCAAAGCAAAGACAAGCTCTTTATGTGACCAACGCGGACAACACGTACCTCATAATAAAATAGCTGAGTCAGCGATTGTTCACGTCCATAATCATATTAATAGTTTTCCCACTACACCAAGTCACTACTGCAGAAGAGATTCATCAAAAAAAAGTACGTGTACAGTAGACATAATCTTAATTTGATGTACAGATTATTCATTGATAAGCTGAAAGAAGAAGATCTCAGTGTTAAGCCTCCCAGTCAATCAATGTACGAAAAAGTATTTAGACGAGACTTTAATCTCAGTTTCCAAGCGTCCTCAATAGGATACATGTCAAACATGCGACAGCCTAAACATGCTAATAACAGCAGAAGACACTTAGGCCTTGTGAGGTAGAAACTGAGAAGCTACAAAGATTAAGAAAGGAGCAGGAATTGCACCACATGGAGGCTCAAGCTGCAAGACATTTTCTGAAAAGGGATGTGGAGAACTCCAAGACCGAAGATAATCTTACAGTTTTTTCACTTGATTTGCAGACTGAATTACTGCTACCGAAAGTGACAACAGGTCTTGCATATCATAAACGTCAACTCTCCTGCTCTATTCTTGGAGTTCATGACTTTAAAAGTGGAAAGGCAGCAGTGTATTGCTGGAATGAAAGTATTGTTTCAAGAGAAGCTCAAGAGACGGGCTCTTGTCTATTGAAGTATATCGAATCTCATGATATTGGTCCAAGGATGTTAATATGGTCGGATTCGTATAGAGGGCAAAATCATAATTTTAAAATTACGACAATTTGGATGTATTTGGTTCAGAGTGAAACTGGTCGCTCGTACATTCTGAATGACAGTGATTTTGGGGATATAGAGAGAAAACTAGAGCGTTATCCAGAAATATTTGCCCCACAACAGCTTTATTGTATTATTGAGAATGCCAGAATGAAGAAAGGTAAATTTGAAGTTGTAAAAGTGGACTGTAGAAACTTCAAAAATGTTGTGGTACTGAAAAAGCAATGACTAACAGAAAAATTAATCTTTTTGGAGAAAATATTGAGTGGCTTTGGATTAAGGAAATGAGATTTTCAAAAGAGAAGCCGGGATAATGGAGTACAAATACAGTCACAATGACATGGAAGAATATTCTTCAGTGAATTTCAATAAACGACTAAACGCTCACCACTGTTCTCTCACCCAAATTGCACTGTCTACACTGTATCCGTCAGAGCGGACTGTACGCACTGAGAAACTGAAAGATATTCACAGCCCGCTAATAAAGGTGACCCCATTAGCAATGGCAGTAAGGAAGAATATGAGTGATACAGCATCCGTATGGGTGATAGGTAGGCATAGTCATCGCGTTAAGTATATTCCAATGTTCTTTCCTAATTTTGTTTAATAATGTTGTATTACATAAATAATTTAAGTATTTCCAGGTGTTTCAGTTGCCAAATAGACCAATGTATGAATATAATACAAAATCTAAAAAAGAATTTACTTTATATTTTACAGCTGACGTACATTAATGTGATGTGAAAACAAAATAACATGACGTACATGGATATTTTACAGTGTTTCTCTGCAGCATTAAGTTTCATACTGTAATTAAATAATGTGCTGCAAGGCTCAAAATGCTTGCAAAAGTTTTTTACACCTTTTATGGACCATACCACATGAATAACTATACATATTTTTGAATAAATACACTCCTGGAAATGGAAAAAAGAACACATTGACACCGGTGTGTCAGAAGCACCATACTTGCTCCGGACACTGCGAGAGGGCTGTACAAGCAATGATCACACGCACGGCACAGCGGACACACCAGGAACCGCGGTGTTGGTCGTCGAATGGCGCTAGCTGCGCAGCATTTGTGCACTGCCGCCGTCAGTGTCAGCCAGTTTGCCGTGGCATACGGAGCTCCATCGCAGTCTTTAACACTGGTAGCATGCCGCGACAGCGTGGACGTGAACCATATGTGCAGTTGACGGACTTTGAGCGAGGGCGTATAGTGGGCATGCGGGAGGCCGGGTGGACGTACCGCCGGATTGCTCAACACGTGGAGCGTGAGGTCTCCACAGTACATCGATGTTGTCGCCAGTGGTCGGCGGAAGGTGCACGTGCCCGTCGACCTGGGACCGGACCGCAGAGACGCACGGATGCACGCCAAGACCGTAGGATGCTACGCAGTGACGTAGGGGACCGCACCGCCACTGCCCAGCAAATTAGGGACACTGTTGCTCCTGGGGTATCGGCGAGGACCATTCGCAACCGTCTCCATGAAGCTGGGCTACGGTCCCGCACACCGTTAGGCCGTCTTCCGCTCACGCCCCAACATCGTGCAGCCCGCCTCCAGTGGTGTCGCGACAGGCGTGAATGGAGGGACGAATGGAGACGTGTCGTCTTCAGCGATGAGAGTCGCTTCTGCCTTGGTGCCAATGATGGTCGTATGCGTGTTTGGCGCCGTGCAGGTGAGCGCCACAATCAGGACTGCATACGACCGAGGCACACAGGGCCAACACCCGGCATCATGGTGTGGGGAGCGATCTCCTACACTGGCCGTACACCTCTGGTGATCGTCGAGGGGACACTGAATAGTGCACGGTACATCCAAACCGTCATCGAACCCATTGTTCTACCATTCCTAGACCGGCAAGGGAAGTTGCTGTTCCAACAGGACAATGCACGTCCGCATGTATCCGGTGCCACCCAACGTGCTGTAGAAGTTGTAAGTCAACTACCCTGGCCAGCAAGATCTCCGGATTGAGCATGTTGAGCATGTTTGGGACTGGATGAAGCGTTGTCTCACGCGGTCTGCACGTCCAGCACGAACGCTGGTCCAACTGAGGCGCCAGGTGGAAATGGCATGGCAAGCCGTTCCACAGGACTACATTCAGCATCTCTACGATCGTCTCCATGGGAGAATAGCAGCGTGCATTGCTGCGAAAGGTGGATATACACTGTACTAGTGCCGACATTGTGCATGCTCTGTTGCCTGTGTCTATGTGCCTGTGGTTCTGTCAGTGTGGTCATGTGATGTATCTGACCTCCGGAATGTGTCAATAAAGTTTCCCCTTCCTGGGACAATGAATTCACGGTGTTCTTATTTCAATTTCCAGGAGTGTATTAACAGGCTGGATTTTTTTTCACAGGCTGTCAGTTTGTGGGGAATTGTACAACAGGACGTGGTCTGAGGTCGGAGCTGTACCACACCGTCCCAACGGCTGCAGTAATGCGGCCGTACTGATGAGCAGCGGCTAGTATTGTGAGGCGAGGGAGCGTCCGTAACAGTTACAGTAAAGTCGCGCGTCAGTGTGTGCTGACGTTAGCAGAGAAACCCGCTGTACGTTGACGCTGCTCTGTGCAGTAGCACGAGTTTTGAATCACATTTTGTGTCTTTCAGTCAGATTCAGACTGATCGGATCTGTGCACAGATATAGTTCCGGAAGTGAAGGTAACAAGTTTTGTCAGGCGACAGAGAGACATTTGAATAATTTGCTCTTGAAACGACTGCATCATAATGTTGTCGCGAACAGCACAGCAGGATAGCTGGAAAAAGAATGTAGTTTACTCCATCCTCTCAGTGGGCCATAGTGGCTTCTGATGAAAGTTTCTTCCGTAACCATCCAAGTAAAGTCTTCGTGAAATTGCTATGTATAAGTGCAAATACTGTGCTAAAGATTCTGAGGAAATGTCGAGAAAACTTTTGTTCACGTATAACAGGTGGCTATAGCCAAATACTGTAGGTATATAAGACCTACTTTCTGATATTTTCCTTATCTCACTCACGGTTTGTGTTAACCCATCTCCTTGCTGAAACTCGTTTTACTGCGTTATCTGCATTAAATGTTTGGTACTTTGTTTAGTAAATATAGTAGACAGCGAACAAAAGTACAGAGACATTGTAGGATACGAATATGTTACACGAAGAAGAAAAATAAAGATGTAAATCTCAGTATGTAACTGAAAATTTCTTGCACCAGAAGAAACGGCTCGAGGGCCTGGAACGTCGTTGTGTTTAGAAAAATAAGTATTATGACTGAAGGTGGTTCTTATACTTGTGTACTTTTATTTATTGCAGTCACGGAAGCAGATATAAGACAGTAGATAAATTTCACTGTTATGTATGTTCCTAAAGTTTCCCGACGCAGAAGTCTATTAGTTCCATATTTTTATGCTCGTTGTGCACGATATATGTATCGTACTATGCTGTATAACTAGGGAACCTCGTTCTGATGTTTTGTGGGTTCGAGAAAGCAAACAGGAACATATCAGAAGATTATATATGGATCGCTCCAAGTAAATGAAATACATCTATTCAGCAACAGTTTTGAAGAAAACATTCGCAATAAATGTTCTCTGTATCATATCATGACAAATGCAAGGAAAATTAACATTTAACGTCCCGCAGTCGAGACACTGATTAAAGACAGAGCCCATGGCTGAGTTGCATAAGGATGTGGCGGAAAATCGCTGTTAGCCTTTATAAAGTAAACTATAACCTAACAGGACAGTGCTTGTCCAACAATTGACGCTACACAGAGACCAGAATAATACGAACTACTAAACTTACCCCAGTCGATTAAACTATGTGAACTAATACCCTTTGAGTTGCAATACCAGATAATAGTCTCACTGTTACTTTACCGTCCCACACTGAGTAGTTCTTTAACAAGTAGTAAGTGACCGGTGAACAAGTGTCAGCACTATTCGAAGCTCGAACTGACAAAACGCCTATCTCAGTTTAAACGTCAGCTAGCTCTTGACTGTCAATATAGACTATATGAGAAGTAAAATAGTTTAGTGTGTGTGTGTGTGTGTGTGTGTGTGTGTGTGTGTGTGTGTGTGTGTGTGTGTGCGTGGATGTAAGAAAAACTTTGTTATTAACACATGTGAGTTAGAGCGCCGTGGACAAAGATACTGCGTGCAGCAGAGACATATGTGAATGTACTCAGGACATGTTTTTGAATGAGTGATAATGTTACGTCATGCACAGCTAAGATGACACAGCTTTCTGACATCTGCCGTGTCTTAATAATTGACCGTCAGTAGAGCATCATGCATAACAGAACCCAAATAACTGTATGAATTTTAACAACTCATCATCATCGTCATCATCATCCTCATCCTCATCATCATCATTTAAGACTGATTATGCCTTTCAGCGTTCAGTCTGGAGCATAGCCCCCCCTTGTAAAATTCCTCCATGATCCCCTATTCAGTGCTAACATTGGTGCCTCTTCTGATGTTAAGCTTATTGCTACAAAATCGTTCTTAACCGAATCCAGGTACCTTCTCCTTGGTCTACCCCGACTCCTCCTACCCCATACTGCTGAACCCATGAGTCTCTTGGGTAACCTTGCTCTCCCATGCGTGTAACATGACCCCACCATCTAAGACTGTTCGCACTGACTGCTACATCTATAGAGTTCATTCCCAGTTTTTCTTTGATTTCCTCATTGTGGACATCCCCCTGCCATTGTTCTCATCTACTAGTACCTGTAATCATCCTAGCTACTTTCCACCTTATTGATAAGGTAACCTGAATCCTTAGTCTTGGTACTGACTTCCTTCTTGTAGAAGAGAGTAGATCGTAGCTGAGCGCTCACTGCATTATCTTTGCTACACCTCGCTTCCAGTTTTTTCACTATGTTGCCATCCTGTGAGAATATGCATCCTAAGTACTTGAAATCGTCCACCTGTTCTAACTTTGTTTCTCCTATATGGCACTCAATCCGTTTATATCTCTTTCCCACTGACATTACTTTCGTTTTGGAGATGCTAATCTTCATACCATAGTCCTTACATTTCTCATCTAGCTCTGAAATATTACTTTGCAAACTTTCAATCGAATCTGCCATCACAACTAAGTCATCCACATATGCGAGACTGCTTATTTTGTGTTCACATATGTTAATCTAACCCAGCCAGTCTATTGTTTTCAACATATGATAGATAAATAATATGAACAACAGTGGAGACAGGTTGCAGCCTTGTCTTACCCCTGAAACTACTTTGAACCATGAACTCAATTTACCGTCAACTCTAACTCCTGCCTGACTATCTATGTAAAGATCTTTAATTGCTTGCAAAAGTTTGCCTCCTATTCCATAATCTCGTAGAACAGACAATAACTTCCTCCTAGGAACCCGGTCATATGCCTTTTCTAGATCTATAAAACATAGATACAATTCCCTGTTCCACTCGTAACACTTCTCCATTATTTGCCGTAAGCTAAAGATCTGGTCCTGGCAAACTCTAAGACGCCAAACCCACACTGATTTTCGTTCAATTTGTCCTCAACTAATACTCGCACTTTCCTTTCAACAACACATGAGAAAATTTTACCCACAACGCTGATTAAAGAGATACCTCTGTAGTTGTTACAATCTTTTCTGTTTCCATGTTTGTAGACTAGTGTGGTTACTGCTTTCGTCCAATCTGATGGAACCTGTCCCGACTCCCAGGCCATTTAAATTATCCTGTGTAGCCATTTAAGACCTGACATTCCACTGTATTTGGTGAGTTCTGACTTAGTTTCATCCACCCCAGCCGCTTTATTGCACTGCAGTCTATTGACCATTTTCTACACTTCCTCAAATGTGATCCTATTTCCATCATCATTCCTATCCCATTGTACATCGAAATCTGAAACATTACTGATCGTATTTTCACCTACATTGAGCAACTCTTCAAAATGTTCCCTCCATCTGCCCAAGGCATGAACAGGATTCACCAGCAGTTTTCCTGACCTGTCCAAAATACTTGCCATTTCCTTCTTCCCTCTCTTTCAAAGACTGCTAATTACACCCCAGAATGGTTTTCCAACAGCTTGACCCAAAGTCTCCACCCTGTTTCCAAAGCCTTCGCAAGATCTGATCACAAAAGGCACCTGTGCAATATCCTCAAAATGTTGTAAATATCAGTCGTAGGCAAAACAACTCATTAACAAAAACATAAAAAAACTATTTATTCCTGTCACTCCCTGCCCCTACCTCCCCCCCCCCCCCAAATAATGCAAATGCTAACTATGCCTGCGGGTTGCACTGTTGTATTTGATCGCAAACAGCACTTGTGTAATACCCTCAAAATGTTGTAAGTATCAGTCGTGGGCAGAACAATGGTCTGTGTAGTTGTGAATCCATTATGTTGGAGCTAAGTGAATTCGAATATGAGCAAATTTTTGGTGCTCATATGGGGAGTGCCTGAGTAACCAAGGTAGCCAGTATCTGGTGCTTAGAGGGGCACTGTATCAAAGATTTACACCACATACATTGAAAGCGAGTAGAACATCGTCCGGTAAGTCAGAACGCAGACGAAATTGTGTGCTGGGAATCCGTGACGCACGTTCATTGAAAAGGGCTATTTACTACTTATACAGAAACCAGACGGCAAGAAACCAGACGCAGACGGCAGTTACAAGAGTCGAGCGCGTGAAACGGAAGCAGTTGTTGAGAAGGGAGTGAGACACGGTTGTACCCTATCAAGGAAAGCATATAAAAACCTAACGGTTTCCCGATGACATTGTAATTCTACCAGAGACAGCAAAGGACTTGGAAGAGCAGTTGAACGCAATAGACATTGTCTTGAAAGGAGCATACAAGATGAACATCAACAAAACCGAAACAAGGACAATGGAATGAAGTCGAATCAAATAAGGAAATACTGAGGGAATTAGACTATGAAACGAGACACTTTGCTCTTTGGGCAGTAAAATAACAGATGATGGCCAAAGTAGAGAGGATATCAGATATAAACGGGGAAGGACAAGAAGAGCATTTCTGAAGAAGAGAAATTTATTAAGAGCGAATGTAGATTTAAGTCTCAGGAAGTCTTTTCTGAGAGTATTTGGAATTGTAACTATGTATGGAAGTGAAACATGGACGATAAACAGTTTAGGCAAAAAGAAAATAGAAGCTTCTGAAATGTGGTGCTACAGGAGAATGTTGAAATTACAGAGATAGATCACGTAAATAATGAGAAGGTCCTGAATAAAACTGGAGAGACAAGAAATTTGTGGCACAATTTGACCAAATGAAGGGATCGAGTGATGATCGGATACGTTCTGAGACGTCAAGGTATCACCAACTTAGTACTGGAGGGAAGTGTGGGAGGTAAAAATCGTAGACGGAGACCAGTGAATACAGTAAGCAGATTCAGAAGGATGTAGGCTGCAGTAGTTATTCGCAGATGAAGAGGCTCACACAGCACAGAGCAGCACGGAGAGCTGCATCAAACCAGTCTTCGGACAGACGACCATAATAGTAAAAACTGACATTGTGAGAAATGGGAAAGCAGGACTAGCTAGACGATAAATGCAAATATGTACAAGCATGCACAACTAGGGGAAAGATAGATGTCACATACAAGAAAATTAAAGAGATCTTTGCAGAAAAGAAACGCACCTGCATGAATATCGCGTTCTCAGATGGTAATCCAATACTAACAAACGAGTGAAAAGTGGAAGAAATATATAGACGGCTACATGAGGGAAATGAACTTGGAGGTGATATAATAGAGGTGGAAGAGGAAATAGATAGGTTGGGAGATATGAAACTAAGAAAATAATTTGAGAGAGTGACCTAAGTGAAAACAAATCCCCTGAATTGGAGGACATTCCCTAAGATTGATTGAAATCCGTGGAAGAGCCAGACATAACAAAAGTATCGCACTCCGTGTGCAAGATGCATGAGACAGCTGAAATGCCCTCAGACTTTAGGAAGAACGTAATAATTTCAATATCAGAGACGAAAGGAGACGACAGGTGTGAATACTACCGTACTACCCGTTTAATGTGTCATAATTGCAAAATATTGACACGAATTATCTATCTACATATACTGGACTACTCTGCAGTTCACTCGTAAGTGCCTGGCAGAGGGTTCATCGAACCGCCTTCAGACTGTTTCTCTACCGTTCGACTTCCAGAGAGAGCGCTTGAAAATCTGATACGTGAATCTTTCTGTGTGAGCTCCGGTTAATCTTATTTTATTACGATGATCATTTCTTCCTATGTAGGAGGAGCAAAAAAAATTTTTGCGTTCGCAGAAGAAAGCTGGTGGCTGAAATTCCATGACAGAATCTCGTCACAACGAAAAATTGTTTGAACGGTCGCCATCCGAGATAGCGTGTCATATTCGTGATACACTCTTCACTATTTCCCGATAGTACAAAAGGAGATGCCCTTCTTTGAACTTTGTCGATGCCCTCCGCCTCCCCTACACGGAAAAAATCCCATTCGCAGCAGTACCCCGGAAGTAGGACAAGTGTAAAGTAGGCACTCTCTTTAGCAAATCTGTTGCATCTTTAAATATTCTGCAAACAAAACGCAGTCTTTGGTTCGCCTTCCCCATCCCATATTCTATGTGTGGTTCCAATCGCAAGTTGTTCCTAATTATAATATCGACATTGAGACAGCCTTTATATTTGTGTGATCGAAATTTGACGGATTCCGTTTAGTGCTCAAGTGGATCGTCTCACAGTTTTCATTGTTTAGAGTCAATAACCAGTTTTCGCAATATCTCACGCTTTTCATTATTTGGAGTCAATTACCACTTTTTGCACTATACAGATATCTTGTCTAAATCATTCTGCAGCTAATTTTAATCTCTTTTGACTTTTACAGATGGTAAACGACAGCATCATCAGCAAAGAATCTAAGAGGGCTGCTTAGATTGTCTCCTGAATCTATATCTTACGAGCAGCACATGGCCTACAACATTTTTATAGGTAACGTCAGATATCAGTCCTGTATTACTCGACGACTTTCAAGGCACGCAGTTTAACTAAAAGCCGCTTGTGAGGAACAATGTCAAAAACCTACTGGAAATCTAGAAATACGGAACCAGCTTTACGTCCCCTGTCGATAGCAGTCATTACTTCTTGTGAATAAATGGCTAGCTGTGTTCCACAAGAACTATATTTTCTGAAACCCTGCTGACCATTATTTACAGAAGAATGGAGAAACTGCTTGAAGCCGATCTCGGTGAAGATCGGGCTGTGTTCCGGAGAAATATAGGAACACAGAAGGCAATACTGACCTATACTTATTCCATAAAATGGTTGACGAAAGGCAAAGATAAGTTTATAGCATTTGTAGATTTAGACAAGCTTTTGACGAAGCTGAATGGAAAACACTCTTTGAAATGTTGAAGGTAGCGGTAAAAAATACAAGAAGCAAAAGGATATTCTCAACTTGTACAGAAACTTCTTCTATGATTCTTAAACCAAGTGTTAGCGATGATTAAATTATGCTCTATGCAAAACTTTATGTGGTTGCTTCCTCTTTCATTGTTTTCCCCCAGTACATATTCATTTACTATTTTTCCTTCCCTTCGTTTTCCTACTATCGAATTCCAGTCACACATCACTATTAAAATTTGATCTCCCTTAACCATCTGAATGATTTCTTTTATCTCGTCATACATTTCTTCAATCTCTTCATCATCTACGGGCGGGGGGTTGGCATATATATATATATGCTGTGGTGGGTGTGAGATACTTACCTGCCATGGCTACAATAATCCGTTTACTATGCTGTTCATAGTAGTTTACCAGCATTTCTATTTGTATTATTCATTAGTATACCTACTCCTGCTTTACCCCTATTTGATTTTGTTTTTATAACCCTGCATTCACTTGACTAGAAGTCTTGCTCCTGCCACCGAATTTTCATTAATTAGAATTACATTTAACTTCAACCGATGCATTTCCGTTTTTAAATTTTCTAACCTACCTGCAAATTTAAGTGATCTAACATTCGTCCTGAAGAGTCCCCGCCCGGAGATCCGAATAGGGGACTATTTTATCTCAGGAATATTTTATCCAAGAGAGCGCCATCATCAATGAACCACACAGCGGAGCTACATGCCCTCGGGAAAAATTACGGCTGTAGTTTCCACTTGCTTTCAGCAGTTCGTAGTACCAGTACAGCAAGACCTTTTGGTTGATGTTACAAGACCAGGCCAGTCAACTACCGAAAGGGCTGCTGCCCTTCTTCAGGAATCACACGTTTGTCTGGTCTCTCACCAGATAACATTGCTAAGTGGTTTCACCTACAGTACGACTGTCTGTATTTCTGAGCCAAACAAGCCATCCTATCCCCCATAGTTCATGGGGGTAGACGTCTGAATTACCTTTTGCCTGTTTCATTTGATGCACTTTTATGTTTTAGCCTTTCGTCAATGAGATTCAATATCTCTTGTGTTATGCAAGGGCTTCTATTAGGCTTGGTGTTTTTATCTATGTGACCCTCTGCTGCCTTTCCTATTTCGTTTATCAAAGCTACCCATTTGTCTTCTATTGTATTCCCTTCCCCTGTTTCAGTCAAACATTGATTCTTGTTCTCAACTGACTCAGATTCCTTCGATTTATCCAATTCCCGACTTTTTTCGTTTCTTCCTGTTTTAATGTGTAGTTCTGTAAGTAGGCTGTTTAGATTTTTTTATTGGTAACGCCGCCGCCACGTAGCGCTCTGTATGAAAATCACTGGCTGTGCCGTGTGCAGTCTGTGGCTGGTTGGCATTGTTGTAATACTCGCCATTGTAGTGTTGGGCAGCGGCAGCTGGATGCTAACAGCGCGTAGCGTTGTGCAGTTGGAGGTGAGCCGCCAGCGGTGGTAGACGTGGGGAGAGAGATGGCGGAGTTTTGAAATTTGTAAGAATTGGTGTCATGAACTGATATACACTCCTGGAAATGGAAAAAAGAACACATTGACAACGGTGTGTCAGACCCACCATACTTGCTCCGGACACTGCGAGAGGGCTGTACAAGTAATGATCACACGCACGGCACAGCGGACACACCAGGAACCGCGGTGTTGGCCGTCGAATGGCGCTAGCTGCGCAGCATTTGTGCACCGCCGCCGTCAGTGTCAGCCAGTTTGCCGTGGCATACAGAGCTCCATCGCAGTCTTTAACACTGGTAGCATGCCGCGACAGCGTGGACGTGAACCATATTTGCAGTTGACGGACTTTGAGCGAGGGCGTATAGTGGGCGTGCGGGAGGCCGGGTGGACGTACCACCGGATTGCTCAACACGTGGGGCGTGAGGTCTCCACAGTACAACGATGTTGTCGCCAGTGGTCGGCGGAAGGTGCACGTGCGCGTCGACCTGGGACCGGACCGCAGCGACGCACGGATGCATGCCAATACTGTAGGATCGTACGCAGTGCCGTAGGGGACTGCACCGCCACTTCCCAGCAAATTAGGGACACTGTTGCTCCTGGGGTATCGGCGAGGACCATTCGCAACTGTCTCCATGAAGCTGGGCTACGGTCCCGCACACCGTTAGGCCATCTTCCGCTCACGCCCCAACATCGTGCAGCCCGCCTCCAGTGGTGTCGCGACAGGCGTGAATGGAGGGACGAATGGAGACGTGTCGTCTTCAGCAATGAGAGTCGCTTCTGCCTTGGTGTCAGTGATGGTCGTATGCATGTTTGGCGCCGTGCAGGTGAGCGCCACAATCAGGACTGCGTACGACCGAGGCACACAGGGCCAACACCCGGCATCATGGTGTGGGGAGCGATCTCCTACACTGGCCGTACACCTCTGGTGATCGTCGAGGGGACACTGAATAGTGCACGGTACATCCAAACCGTCATCGAACCCATCGTTCTACCATTCCTAGACCGGCAAGGGAAACTGCTGTTCCAACAGGACAGTGCACGTCCGCATGTATCCCGTGCCACCCAACGTGCTCTAGAAGGTGTAAGTCAACTACCCTGGTCAGCAAGATCTTCGGATCTGTCCCCCATTGAGCATGTTTGGGACTGGATGAAGTGTTGTCTCACGCGGTCTGTACGTCCAGCACGAACGCTGGTCCAAGTGAGGTGCCAGGTGGAAATGGCATGGCAAGCCGTTCCACAGGACTACATCCAGCATCTCTACGATCGTCTCCATGGGCGAATAGCAGCCTGCATTGCTGCGAATGGTGGATATACACTGTACTAGTGCCGACATTGTGCATGCTCTGTTGCCTGTGTCTATGTGCCTGTGGTTCTGTCAGTGTGATCATGTGATGTATCTGACCCCCGGAATGTGTCAATAAAGTTTCCCCTTCCTGGGACAATGAATTCACGGTGTTCTTATTTCAATTTCCAGGAGTGTATATATTATGACTATTAAGGTAAATACATTGTTTGTTCTCTATTAAAATCTTTCATTTGCTAACTGTGCCTATCAGTAGTTAGTGCCTTCCGTAGTTTGAATCTTTTATGTAGCTGGCAGTAGTGGCGCTCACTGTATTGCAGTAGTTCGAGTAACGAAGATTTTTGTGAGGTAAGCGATTTGTGATACATATAGGTTAATGTTAGTCAGGGCTATTCTCTTGTAGGGATTACTGAAAGTCAGATTGCGTTGCGCTAAAAATATTGTGTGTCAGTTTAAGCACAGTCGTGTATAATTCTTCAAAGGGGAAGTTTCATATGTCGACCCTTAGCCGAGGATACCTCACTGGAATCTTCTGATTTTTTCTTGTAGTTTGTGTAATTAGTGTAGATTTTGTTTATTGCTAGCGCGTAATTGTAGAGAGAATCTCCTTTGTAGTTGCAGTCTTTCATTGTTGAACAGTAAAACTGGTGTGGCACGCATGTAAATTTGCACCAAGTATTTCGCAGCTGCGCTTGCAATTAACTAGTTATTATTTTCAGTGCTATGTTAATGTGTTTTCTTATTTTGCTCTTCAAATTGTACTTTTCTGTGTTGTCGTGTGAAATATTGTGACTATAATGGCGTGTGAAAAACGTAATACTAGGCTGCAAAGTAAACTGAGAAATGACAGTGAAGACGAAAGCAGTGTGTTAGCGCCACCGAGTAATGAATTAACTAATGTTCAAAGAAGTAATTTGGTAATTGTACATAGGGAAATGGAGCGGGCTGCAAACAGTGGTGTAGACAGTGAAACAGTTAGTGAACAGGGAAGCATTATCGATCGATCGGTCGGCAACAGCTAGCGTCAGGAATCCGAAATGATAGGACACAATCTTGCAAATACTGTACATTCAGGTTTTGCGTCCTCACCGTTTTCTCAAATAAGTCAAGACACATTTTTTGCTTGTCAAAATGTGAATGTAGCCGGTGCAAATGCACTGGCGAAAAGCATAGAGGAACAGATTCCAGACACTAATACATTATTATTGCAATTAATGAAACAAATGAAACAAAATCAGAGACAAACACAGCAACAGTTAGACACAATGGAACAAAATCAGAGACAAACACAGCGAAATCTTCGAAAGTTGGACACAATGGAACAACGCCAGAGACAAACACAGCAACAGTTGGACACAATGGAACAAAATCAGAGACAAACACAGCAAAATCTTCGAAAGTTAGACACAGTGGAACAACACCAGGGACAAACACAGCAACAGTTGGACACAATGGAACATAATCTTCAAAAGTTAGACACAATGGAACAAAATCTTCGGAAGTTAGACACCACACTTGAACAAACACGTGAAGATTTAACTACTGAGTTACATAACATTGAATCGAAATGTCAAAAAATCTGTAATGACGTAAAAACACAAATTTGTGAGCATTTCCAACCTACTTTTTCGCGGCATGAAAACGCATTACAGAATCAGGAAGCAACCATAAAAGAATTGCAAACTATTGTTCGTCAAAATCACGACACCTTGCAAGCTAAAATGCACTCAGTTGCATCCACCGATTCGGTTACGCAACTTGCAAGAACTCAAGAAAACTTAAAGGACACAGTAGATTCCATTTCAACACAAATGGACACTCTGAAACTTGGTTCAGAAAAACACACTGAGGAATTGTGTTCACTATCATAGAAAGTAACCGAACTTTCGGATCAATTCAGTAAATTATCTGCAAAGGTAGATGATGATCTGAATGACACAAGACCTGTAGCCATCACTGACACAGAAGAGTATGAACAAATTAAAAAATTCAAACAAAATCAGAATCAAATTAATATGCAATACAAAAGAGAAATCCGGAAAGGACAAGATCAGTTGACGCAGGTAATACAAAAATTACATATTTCAGAAGACACTTGCGCTCCAACACGGGAAGAGGAACTTAGAAATACGGAAAAGCCACAAAATAATAACACAACGTATTTCGAAAATCATGAAAGAAATTGGCAAGGTGCACCGAATTTTGAGATGGAACAGCCGACACGATGTAACAATGTCCGATATGCTACTCGCCGACACGATGATTTTGACTATAAGCTGTTCATTACTGCACGTAAATTCAAAACATTTAAGAATTCTGGCAACGACATTCATCCATAAGCGTGGCTCCATCAATTCTCTCATTGTTTTCCTCCCAACTGGTCATTAGAGCACAGATTAGAATTTATGTGTGGCTACTTGGAGAATGAGCCAGCGGTAAGAATGCGATCGGTCATTCACGATTGTCACAGTGAAGGAGAATTTTATCATGCCTTCCTCTCAGCATATTGGTCTCAAGCTACACAAGACCGAGTAAAACATAGCATCATGATGATGAAACACTTTGAACAATCTGAATTTTCCAGTCTCGTCAAATATTTTGGAGACATGTTACATAAGAATCAATATCTTTCAAACCCATATAGCACTTCAGAACTCATCCGCATTTGCATAATGATATTGCCTGAACATTTAAGGAATATTATTTTGGCAGGGCGTTGCAAAGACGACATTGAAGCTTTTCAGGGACTCTTACAAGAATTAGAAATTGACACAGACAATCGCGGAACGCGAAAACAGGAACACAACAATTACAGGTCACATCTGTCGCAATTCCGTGATGAAAGAAATAATAACTGGACACGACAAGGCTATTCTCACAACACAAATTTTGATCAAAACAGACACCACCCGTATGACAACCACTGGCAGAGTAATAGTTACAGAGAAAGACCGCATTTCCATAGTAATGACTATCACAGAGACAACCATAGAAGCAGACAATGTGGTAACCAGAACTATTATTATCAAGGGGACAGAATAATTTCAGACGCAACAGTTCAGCGCGCAATTACGATTCTGGGAGAAATTCTCCACCACATGACCGACAAATAAGAAACTATGTAAACTACCGACAAAACGACAGAGCTGAATTCCATCAAAACTGGCGAGCTTGAAACAGGTCAGGGCCCTCTCGGTAAGGTGAATTTGTAGAAGTTAGGTCTCCTAATCCCAATAACGGCGCGCGCCAACCAAGAGACAGACAATGACTCACACCGCAGGCAGCTGCGTGGGCTGGGTGGCTCAGAGAAAAATAACATAGACGCTAACCTTTAGAAAAATTTCAGTATTCTTTACCGACGTATACCACATGATAATTGCGTTCAAGTTAACTCTGTTCACTAGGAAGAGTAAAGGATTGTACTACACTCCTGGAAATTGAAATAAGAACACCGTGAATTCATTGTCCCAGGAAGGGGAAACTTTATTGACACATTCCGGGGGTCAGATACATCACATGATCACACTGACAGAACCACAGGCACATAGACACAGGCAACAGAGCATGCACAATGTCGGCACTAGTACAGTGTATATCCACCATTCGCAGCAATGCAGGCTGCTATTCGCCCATGGAGACGATCGTAGAGATGCTGGATGTAGTCCTGTGGAACGGCTTGCCATGCCATTTCCACCTGGCACCTCACTTGGACCAGCGTTCGTGCTGGACGTACAGACCGCGTGAGACAACACTTCATCCAGTCCCAAACATGCTCAATGGGGGACAGATCCGAAGATCTTGCTGACCAGGGTAGTTGACTTACACCTTCTAGAGCACGTTGGGTGGCACGGGATACATGCGGACGTGCACTGTCCTGTTGGAACAGCAGTTTCCCTTGCCGGTCTAGGAATGGTAGAACGATGGGTTCGATGACGGTTTGGATGTACCGTGCACTATTCAGTGTCCCCTCGACGATCACCAGAGGTGTACGGCCAGTGTAGGAGATCGCTCCCCACACCATGATGCCGGGTGTTGGCCCTGTGTGCCTCGGTCGTACGCAGTCCTGATTGTGGCGCTCACCTGCACGGCGCCAAACATGCATACGACCATCACTGACACCAAGGCAGAAGCGACTCTCATTGCTGAAGACGACACGTCTCCATTCGTCCCTCCATTCACGCCTGTCGCGACACCACTGGAGGCGGGCTGCACGATGTTGGGGCGTGAGCGGAAGATGGCCTAACGGTGTGCGGGACCGTAGCCCAGCTTCATGGAGACAGTTGCGAATGGTCCTCGCCGATACCCCAGGAGCAACAGTGTCCCTAATTTGCTGGGAAGTGGCGGTGCGGTCCCCTAGGGCACTGCGTAGGATCCTACGGTCTTGACGTGCATCCGTGCGTCGCTGCGGTCCGGTCCCAGGTCGACGGGCACGTGCACCTTCTGCCGACCACTGGCGACAACATTGATGTACTGTGGAGACCTCACGCCCCACGTGTTGAGCAATTCGGCGGTACGTCCACCCGGCCTGCTGCATGCCCACTATACGCCCTCGCTCAAAGTCCGTCAACTGCACATACGGTTCACATCCACGCTGTCGCAGCATGCTACCAGTGTTAAAGACTGCGATGGAGCTCCGTATTCCACGGCAAACTGGCTGACACTGACGGCGGCGGTGCACAAATGCTGCGCAGCTAGCGCCATTCGACGGCCAACACTGTGGTTCCTGGTGTGTCCGCTGTGCCGTGCGTGTGATCATTACTTGTACAGCCCTCTCGCAGTGTCTGGAGCAAGTATGATGGGTCTGACACACCGTTGTCAATGTGTTCTTTTTTCCATTTCCAGGAGTGTACATTTCACATGTAAAACCGTTTATTGAAAGATAATCAGCTTTTTAACTTTGTCTTTGGCATAAAATTTTTCACTTCACGTTACTAATATGCGTTGTCAGACTAAGAAATTGTTAACATGCAACAATGTTTGAAGTTAACTATCCAGTCTAGAACCTAGGGAAAATTTTTAAACAGAAATTACGAATGCATTGTTATAGTGAACAGACGACACAGTGTTGTTATTTGTAGATTCTTGCTTATTAGTTGCACGATTTCGTAACGACTATAGGCTTACATACTTAGAACATATACTGTTAATGAGGTTTTAATGCAACATTTTGGTTTAGTTAAAAAGACATTCTTTATTTGAAGTACTTTCTGTGAGATTAAAGATGTCTTAGCATTTGGTTTCTTTGATAGCTACACGATTATATCATGACGCTACTAATGTGTGACACTATTTACATTGTGCTTTTGCGATGTATCTTTTTTATATCTGCACAGTTTTTCTGAATTCTTCTGGAAAGGAAATCATGTTTTAGTAGTAACTTTGTGGTATAGCTTCAATGAGACAGTGTTTTCTGTAGCGCAACAATACGTTACAGTACAGTACTTACTTCATCACAGCAATAAGCGTAATAACTACGATATCTATACGCGAAGCATTTCACTTTTGTTTATCATGAGGTAAGTACATTGACTTCTGCAAAACTTAGCTTTCGGAGGACGATAACTACGACACTTCCACAGAGATTATCTTACAACATGGCGCACAGTTTAGCGCTACAATACGCGCATTTGAATGCCAAATTTTGTACTTCAAACATTTATTTTTAAAGATATTTGAAATATAATGATACAAAGGTTTTCCGTGATACATTTCATTCCATTGCTGTAACCTGTAACATCTGAGGATATAATTACATTAATCCTCATGGGGGTACACGCCTACTTTGTGTACCATGTGTTTGGCAAGCACAAGGAGCCCTAGCTAATATGGTATTTGCTTATACAACTCTACACATTGGTACCATATTTCTCTAACACAGAATTACACAGCTATGTGATCATTTAAATGAGAGACAAACATTTTTTATTTACTACGTCAGTCACACATGTTTACGCAATTACACAGTTGGATAATTTACACTTATGAAGTTGTATTTGGTCTGTACTTTGTGAAATGTTCATATTTTTTCGGAACCATTGTGACACTATGAGAGCTTTGAATGATATATTTGGTATGGGATCATGATTTTTAAAGTACGTTTGAAGTAGATGACACTTTTGACATGAGCAGAGAATTTTTTTTAGGCTTTGAAATTATTGCAGAAAGCCATGACATTTTTGAGATTTGACTGAGTTGTTATGATGTTATTATTACGACGACGATGTGAATTATGCTGCTGAGGTATTTTTAAGGTGATGCTATATGAGTTATTTGGTTATGCTACGTATCTGTTATGATGACATATTGAAGAAGTGTCGACGAATATACATATGTGTAATAAGGTAAGGAATAATGAGTAGTGGTTAGGGACTCTGGTTTGTGAAAAAGGATGTTGGAAACCTAGAATTGTACTTTAAGAGTTATAAAATGTGTGTATATGCGTGAATGTATCACTATGCTGTCGAAAATTTTTGAACACTATTATTTTTAAATGGTTTTATTTCTAGAGATTTGTAACGCAAATTCTTGACCTGTGAATTTTTTTATATGAGACTGCCACTGTAGTGGAAACTGGTGTCGTAAATATTTCGGTAAGAAACTTAAGTGACCACCTGCACATAATGCGTCGTGGGCGCCCAGCTGGGCGACAGCCACCAGGAAACAAGCCATTAGTGTGTGCCTTTCAGAGGCACAAGAAAAAAAAGGAGGCCATGATCCTCGCTATTGACATTCCTTTGTAGAAAGCGTCGCAAAAACGACACGCTCATTACTTGGAAAAGATACTTATTTACTTCTGCACACCTGATAATGACAAGCGTCTTTCTACGAGAGTGGAGAGAATTTGTACTAACTTATGAAATGTCACATGACTATTGAATGATATTTTTATGCTTTCCCTTTTATAGTTGCTTATTTCATTTGATATCTGGTTTCCAGCTGTGTTGCAGCATTGGTTTTATAAAATAAAATTAAATGCATTTGCTAATGTGAACACTTTCTGTCAACAGATCTATTAAATAATTATTTCATGATCCACATTCTTCGAAAAAGGAGCTCTTGGAATGGAAAGAGCAATAAGAAGTGACTAATAACAGTAACTGTGTATATAATTTTCTTTTCAAGTACTTGGTAATTTGTTGTAGCATTAGTTTTTGTGGTGCACCACTTTAAATGCATAGACATTAAGATGTGAATAGACATTGTCCTTATCTGCATTGTTGTCTTTAGTGTAACATTTTTTCTGCTTGAGCTTTGTCATGTTTAGATATAAGTTATAGCATTTGCTGCGGCTGTTTGCCATTCATAGTGCTACTGAATGTCACTTTGTATTACTAGGTTAACCCAATTTTATTACTGATTTATTTTTCTTGTTTGCTGCGCATTGCCTTATATTAGTTGTAATATTGCTGCCTTTTTTTGCCAATTTCCATTTTTTTATCATTGTTGTTTGTGTAAATTGTTTTGTGCTGCTGCATTGCCTCGTCCCTTAGTTAAGCATCTGAGCTCAGTAGAGTTAAGTTAGCTTAAGAGGGGGTAACCTATATAAGTGAATGAGTTGCGATGGATTGGAAGAAATGCATTGAGAAGTTATACGAAAAAAGTACAGAAATCAGGTATAGATAGGACTTTTTGGAAATAATGAAGAACGAACGGAGATCTCCGAGAAGTAAAGAAAGTTTTGTTTGCAAAATACTGCAGTAAAACGAACCCTGCCCTTTCCTTGTGTTATCCCACTATGTGTTTGTGTATCCTTGTGTATTTATGTTCTTCCTGTCTTTATATGTTCATCTGATAAGACTTATGTTGTAGAATTTTCTAATATTGAGCTACATTCACTATGATGAGGAATACTGTTATCCTCAAATATAATTTGCATTAATAATATGTCGTTTTCTTTGTAAATATCTTTAGAAATTATTTATTCTGTTCTGTTTTAATGCTCATGTGTGAAGTTGATGTTTCGAAATTTATTCTGATTGTTTATGTATGTGCTCCTGTCACAATTCCTGTAACACTGATGTATATGTTATTTCGATTATTTTGTAAAGTCTGTATTACTGCAAATGTTATCTGCACTATTATGTTCTTCAATGATGTTTTTTGTACCTTTGTTGTTGTATTCTCATGTTATAAAATTGTAATTGACACCTGTTCATCAAATTAAGTAACTTGTAAGTTGCATTTCACTGCACACATTTCTGTTGGTCATAGTATATGGAAAATATGTGAGAAGTAGGGACTGATAGTGTTTGCACGTGTGTTAATAATTCAGTAAGGGGCTGGATAACAGCATTGCTGGTTGTAAGGACATTTCAAAAACAATTTTTGTGAGTGGACAAGTGGTGGTTATGGACTTGCTATATTATCCGCAAGACTCTTCAATGGTGATTGTGCGCCTGCACAGTCAAACAGATGGCTGCTGGCCATCTGTACAAGGACTACAGTGGGTCTGCACCTTTGATGACCCACCAATACCATTATTTCTACAAGGACTGCAGTGGGTTTGCACCTCTGGTGGCCCAGCAATACCGTAATCTCTACCAGGACTACAATGGGTCTACTCTGTGACGACCTACCTACCAATATTCTTGAAAACTTCGACTGACTCTGCTGTGGGTTTGCTCTGTTGTGGCCCATTACCTGTCTGCATGTCAAGAGTCAGTCCTGTCTTTCCGTTGGAAAGACAACACTACTTCTTCAAGACTGCATGGAAATCCACTACTTCCGTGTGCATTTTCTTTTACTACTCAGACTTTGAGAAAAACACTGCAATTTTACTTTGATGAATGATCAGGACTGTCTTTATGGACTGTGAGAAAATTTTAACTCTTGACCAACATTGTATCGATAAGTGTGTGCATTTCATTTCTTTGTTATTGTAATTATGAAAAAAAATTTCAAATCTGTATTGGCCACTGCCCAAAACAATTTGTCAATTTTTTTGTGGGGAGCATAGGGGCTATGTAAGTAGGCTGTTTAGGTTTTTTTATTGGTAACGCCGCCGCCACGTAGCGCTCTGTATGAAAATCACTGGCTGTGCCGTGTGCAGTCTGTGGCTGGTTGGCATTGTTGTAATACTCGCCATTGTAGTGTTGGGCAGCGGCAGCTGGATGCTAACAGCGCGTAGTGTTGCGCAGTTGGAGGTGTGCCGCCAGCGGTGCTGGATGTGGGGAGAGAGATGGCGGAGTTTTGAAATTTGTAAGAATTGGTGTCATGAACTGATATATATATTATGACTATTAAGGTAAATACATTGTTTGTTCTCTATTAAAATCTTTCATTTGCTAACTGTGCCTATCAGTAGTTAGTGCCTTCTGTAGTTTGAATCTTTTATTTAGCTGGCAGTAGTGGCGCTTGCTGTTTTGCAGTAGTTCGAGTAACGAAGATTTTTGTGAGGTAAGCGATTTGTGATACATATAGGTTAATGTTAGTCAGGGCCATTCTCTTGTAGGGATTACTGAAAGTCAGATTGCGTTGCGCTAAAAATATTGTGTGTCAGTTTAAGCACAGTCTTGTATAAATTTTTCTAAGGGGTCGTTTCAGTTCGTAAGTAATAAATTATGAACAGAGTCCACAACTGCAGAAAAATCTTGCATGTTAAGAACTAGTTTCGAAGTCTCTCTCTTGCCATTACATAAACAATCTGAAATATTCCAGTGTTTCCAGGTCTCTTCCACGTGTATGTAACTAACCTTCTTTCACAATATATAAACCAAGTGTTAGCGATAGTTAAATTATGCTCTGGGTAGCTTTCTCTTTCCCACCTTTCCCCCAGTCTAGGTTCTCCTACTGTTGTCCCTTCTCTTTTTTCCCCTGATACAGAATCACAGTTTCTCATTACAGTTACTATTCTTCTTCCTAATTTCTTTAATTACATCACCCATTATTTCAATCTCTTCATCATTTGCGAAGTTAGTGGTATATAAGATTTACTACTGTGATAAGTGATGGCTTCGTGTTTATCTTGGATATGATAATGCGTTCACTATGCTGTTCGTAGCGACTTACCTACTGGCGTTTTATTTTCTTATTCAGTATTTTGACTACTCCCGCATTATCCCTTTTGACGTTGTGTTTATAGTCCTTTACCGTTCTGACCAGAAGTCCTGTTCTTCCTGCCACTACCCTTAACTTATTCCAATCATACCTTACTTCAATCTATCCATTTACCTTTTTAAATTCTCTAGCCTGCCTACCCTATCAAGCGATCTAACATTCCATCCTTCGACCAAAATAACGTCAGTTTTGTGTTTCTTAAGATGACTTCCTCCCTTGTAGTCCTCGCCCTGAGATCAGAATGAGGGATTATTTTACCTCCGGAATATTTTACGCAAGAGGATGTCATCGTCATTTAACCATAGAGTAGAGTTGCGTGATCTCGAAAAAAAAGAAAAAACAGCTATAGTTTCGCCATGCTTCCAGCCATTTGGATATCAGGACAGCCGGGCCATGTCGGCTAATATTACAAGGCTAGATCAAAAATCATGCAGAATGCTGTCCGTGCTGCAACTGACAAGACTACTGAATCTCTTCAAGAACTAAATGTTTGTCTGACTCTCCACTACACTTGGTCATTGTGGTTGCGCCTACGCTATGGCTATTTGTATCGTCGACGCATGCAAATCGTCTCACCTCAGTAAGGTTCAAGGTTCATGGGAGTTGGAGAATTGTGTACAGAGTATTTTTCAGTCAGCTCTAATACTTGGTTTAAGATCATGAAACAAGGCTGTATATGTGGAAGAGAGCTGTAGACAGGAAAGTTTTAAACGGATTACATAATGGTAAAATATAAATTTTGAAACCAGATTTAAAATGGCAAAAATTTTTCATCGATGTATGTGGATTCTCACTGACTTTGTTGTTTATGAACTGATATTGAAACGAAATAGTAGAAATGTAGTAAATTAAAGTAATGGGACCCTTATAACTTGGAAGATTCGGAGGTAGCTGATAGAATCGAAGGGAGCATTAGCTAACAACTTACAGAAACAAGGACAAGGAACACAATTGGACAACAATGGGTAGCTTTGAGAGACGAAATAGTGAATGTAGCAAAGGACCAGGTAGGAAAATTGGCAAAACCAAGTAGAAATCTCTGGATAAAGTAGGTCTGAATATAAGCGAACTATCAGTTTAACAGATCATGACAAAATCACGGCAAAATACTGACATGAATTATTTACAAGAAAATGGATAAACTGATAAAAGTCGAAATTGGGGAAGATCAGTTTAGTTTTCGAAGAAATATAGGAACACGAGAGGCAGTAGTGACAGTACTACTTGTCTAGATGACAGATTGAAAAAAGACAAATTTACGTTCACAGCATTTGTAGATTTAGAGGAAAATTATGACAATGTTGAAGGTTTGAAGGTAACAGGGGTAAAATACAGAGACAAAAATTATTTACTACTTGTACAGAAATCAGGCTGTGGTTATGAGAGTCGAATAACATGGAAGTTTGAGTTGAGAAAGAAGTCAGAAAGGGTTGTGGCATACACCCGATGCTATTTAGTCTGTAAATTTGGCAGGGAATAAAGGAAACCAAAGAAAAATTAAGAGAGGGAATTAAAGTTCAGGAGAAGAAATAAAAATGTTGAAGTTTGTCGATGACATTGTAATTCTTTCAGAGACGGCAATGGACTTGGAAAAGCAATAGAGCAGAATGGATAGTGTCTGGAAAAGAGATTGTAAGATGAATATCCTACCCCCATGAACGATACAGATGGCCGTACTGTAGGTGAAACCACAACGGAGGGGTATCTGTTGAGAGGCCAGACAAACGTGTGGTTCCTGAAGAGGGGCAGCAACATTTTCAGTAGTTGCAGGAGCAAAAGTCTGGATGAATGACTGATACGGCCTTGCAACACTAACCAAAACGACCTTGCTGTGCTGGTACTGCGAACGGCTGAAAGCAAGGGGAAACTACAGCCGTATTTTTTGCCCGAGGGCATGCAGCTTTACTGTATGGTTAAATGATGATGGCGTCCTCTTGGGTAAAATAATCCGGAGGTAAAATAGTCCCCCATTCGGATCTCCAGGCGGGGACTACTCAAGAGGACGTCGTTATCAGGAGAAAGAAAACTGGCGTTCTACGGATCGGAGCGTGGAATGTCAGATCCCTTAATCGGGCAGGTAGGTTAGAAAATTTAAAAAGGGAAATGGATAGGTTGAATTTAGATATAGTGGGAATTAATGAAGTTCAGTGGCAGGAGGAACAATACTTTTGGTCAGGTGAATACAGGGTTATAAATACAAAATCAAATAGGGGTAATGCAGGAGTAGGTTTCATAATGAATAAAAAAATAGGAGAGCGGGTAAGCTACTACCAACAGCATAGTGAACGCATTATTGTGGCCAAGATAGACACGAAGCCCATGCCTACTATAATAGTTCAAGTTTCTATGTCAACTAGCTCTGCAGATGATGAAGAAATTGATGAAATGTATGATGAGATAAAAGAAATTATTCAGGTAGTGAAGGGAGATGTAAATTTAATAGTCATGGGTGATTGGAATTCGAGAGTAGGAAAAGGGAGAGAAGGAAATATAGTGGGTGAATATGGATTGGGAGAGAGAAATGAAAGAGGAAGCCGTCTGGTGGAATTTTGCACAGAGCATAACTTAATCATAGCTAACACTTGGTTCAAGAATCATAAAAGAAGATTGTATACATGGAAGAATACTGGAGATACTAGAAGGTATCAGATAGATTATATAATGGTAAGACAGAGATTTAGGAACCAGGTTTTAAATTGTAGGACATTTCCAGGGGCAGATGTGGATTCTGACTACAATCTATTGGTTATGAACTGTAGATTAAAACTGAAGACATTGCAAAAAGGTGGGAATTTAAGGATAAACTGGATAAACTGAAAGAACCAGAGGTTGTACAGAGTTTCAGGGAGAGCATAAGGGTACAATTGACAGGAATGGGGGAAATAAATACATTAGAAGAAGAATGGGTAGCTCTGAGGGATGAAATAGTGAAGGTAGCAGAGGATAAAATAGGTAAAAAGACGAGGGCTAGTAGAAGCCCTTGGGTAAGAGAATAAATATTGAATTTAATTGATGAAAGGAGTAAATATAAAAATGCAGTAAATGAAGCAGGTAAATAGGAATACAAACGTCTCAAAAATGAGATGGACAGGAAGTTGAAAATGGCTAAGCAGGAATGGCTAGAGGACAAATGTGAGGATGTACAGGCTTATCTCACTAGGGGTAAGATAGATACTGCCTACAGGAAAATTAAAGAGACTTTTGGAGAATAGAGAACCACTTGTATGAATATCAAGAGCTCAGATGGAAACCCAGTTCTAAGCAAAGAAGGGGAAGCAGAAAGGTGTAAGGAGTATATAGAGGGTCTATACAAGGGCGATGTACTTGAGGACAATATTATGGAAATCGAAGAGGATGTAGATGAAGATGAAATGGGAGATACGATACTGCGTGAAGAGTTTGATAGAGCACTGAAAGATCTGAGTCGAAACAAGGCACAGAGGGTAGACAACATTCCATTGGAACTACTGACGGCCTTGGGGGAGCCAGTCCTGACAAATCTCTACCATCTGGTGAGCAAGATGTATGAGACAGGCGAAATACCCTCAGACTACAAGAAGAATATAATAATTCTAATCGCAAAGAAAGCAGGTGCTGACAGATGCGGAAATTACCGAACTATCAGTTTAATAAGTCACAGCTGCAAAATACTAACGCGAATTCTTTACAGACGAATGGAAAAACTGGTAGAAGCCGACCTCGGTGAAGATCAGTTTGGATTCCGTAGAAATGTTGGAACACGTGAGGCAATACTGACCCTACGACTTATCTTAGAAAACAGATTAAGGAAAGGCAAACCTACATTTCTAGCATTTGTAGACTTAGAGAAAGCTTTTGACAACGTTGACTGGAATACTCTCTTTCAAATTCTAAAGGTGGAAGGGGTAAAATACAGGGAGCAGAAGGCTATTTACAATTTGTACAGAAACCAGATGGCAGTTATAAGAGTCGAGGGGCATGAAAGGGAAGCAGCGGTTTGGAAGGGAATGAGACAGGGTTGTAGCCTCTCCCCGATGTTATTCAATCTGTATATTGAGCAAGCAGTAAAGGAAACAAAAGAAAAATTCGGAGTAGGTATTCAAGTCCATGGAGAAGAAATAAAAACATTGAGGTTCGCCGATGATATTGGAATTCTGTCATAGACAGCAAAGGACTTGGAAGAGCAGTTGAACGGAATGGACAGTGTCATGAAAGGATGATATACAGGTTGTTTCAAAAATGACCGGTATATTTGAAACGGCAATAAAAACTAAACGAGCAGCAATAGAAATACACCGTTTGTTGCAATATGCTTGGGACAACAGTAAATTTTCAGGCTGACAAACTTTCGAAATTACAGTAGTTACAATTTTCAACAACAGATGGCGCTGCAAGTGATGTGAAAGATATAGAAGACAACGCAGTCTGTGCGTGCGCCATTCTGTACGTCGTCTTTCTGCTGTAAGCGTGGGCTGTTCACAACGTGCAAGTGTGCTGTGGACAACATGGTTTATTCCTTGGAACAGAGGATTTTTCTGGTGTTGGAATTCCACTGCCTAGAACACAGTGTTGTTGCAACAAGACGAAGTTTTCAACGGAGGTTTAATGTAACCAAAGGACCGAAAAGCGATACAACAAAGGATCTGTTTGAAAAATTTCTACGGACTGGGGACGCGACGGATGAACGTGCTGGAAAGGTAGGGCGACGGCGTAAGGCAACCACAGAGGGCAATGTGCAGCTAGTGCAGCAGGTGATCCAACAGCGGCCTCGGGTTTCCGTTCGCCGTGTTGCAGCTGCGGTCCAAATGACGCCAACGTCCACGTATAGTCTCATGCGCCATAGTTTACACCTCTATCCATATAAAATTCAAACGCGGCAACCCCTCAGCGCCGCTACCATTGCTGCACGAGAGACATTCGCTAACGATATAGTGCACAGGATTGATGACGGCGATATGCATGTGGGTAGCATTTGGTTTACTGACGAAGCTTATTTTTACCTGGACGGCTTCGTCAATAAACACAACTGGCGCATATGGGGAACCGAAAAGCCCCATGTTGCAGTCCCATCGTCCCTGCATCCTCAAAAAGTACTGGTCTGGGCCGCCATTTCTTCCAAAGGAATCATTGGCCCATTTTTCAGATCCGAAACGATTACTGCATCACGCGATCTGGATATTCTTCGTGAATTTGTAGCGGTACAAACTGCCTTAGACGACACTGCGAACACCTTGTGGTTTATGCAAGATGGTGACCGGCCACATCGCACGGCCGACGCCTTTAATTTCCTGAATGAATATTTCGATGATCGTGTGATTGCTTTGGGCTATCCGAAACATACAGGAGGCGGCGTGGATTGGCCTCCCTATTCGCCAGACATGAACCCCTGTGACTGCTTTCTGTGAGGACACTTGAAAGACCAGGTGTACCGCCAGAATTCAGAAACAATTGAACAGCTGAAGCAGTACATCTCATCTGCACGTGAAGCCATTCCGCCAGACACGTTCTCAAAGGTTTCGGGTAATTTCATTCAGAGACTACGCCATATTATTGCTACGCATGGTGGATATGTCGAAAATATCGTACTGTAGAGTTTCCCAGACCGCAGCGCCATCTGTTGTTGACAATTGTAACTACTGTAATTTCGAAAGTTTGTCTGCCTGAAAATGTACTGTTGTCCCAAGCATATTGCAACAAACGGTGTATTTCTATCGCTGCTCGTTTAGTTTGTATTGCCATTTCGAATATACCGGTCATTTTTGAACATCAACAAAAGCAAAACGAGGATAATGGAATGTAGTCGAATTAAGTCGGGTGATGCTGAGGGAATTAGATTAGGAAATGAGACACTTAAGGTAGTAAAGGAGTTTTGCTATTTCGGGAGCAAAATAACTGATGGTGGTCGAAGTAGAGAGGATATAAAATGTAGACTGGCAATGGCAAGGAAAGCGTTTCTGAAGAAGAGAATTTAGTTAACATCGAGCATAGATTTATGTATCAGGAAGTCGTTTCTGAAAGTATTTGTATGGAGTGTAGCTATGTATGGAAGTGAAACATGGACGGTAACTAGTTTGTATAAGAAGAGAATAGAAGCTTTCGAAATGTGGTGTTACAGAAGAATGCTGAAGATTAGATGGGTAGATCACATAACTAATGAGGAAGTATTGAATAGGATTGGGGAGAAGAGAAGTTTGTGGCACAACTTGACGAGAAGAAGGGATCGGTTGGTAGGTCATGTTCTGAGGCATCAAGGGATCACAAATTTTGCATTGGAGGGCAGCGTGGAGGGTAAAAATCTTAGAGTGAGACCAAGAGATGAATACACAAAGCAGATTCAGAAGGATGTAGGTTGGAGTAAGGACTGGGAGATGAAGAAGCTTGCACAGGATAGAGTAGCATGGAGAGCTGCATCAAACCAGTCTCAGGACTGAAGACGACAACAACAATAAGATAAATATCATCAAAATTAAAACAAGGATAATGGACTGTAACCGAACTAAATGTGATGACAGTGAAGGAATTAGTTCAGGAAATGAGACACTAAAAGTGGAGATGAGTTTTGTTATTTGGGCTGCAAAATAATTGCTGATCAGATTAAGAATTGCGGTATCTTTTCTAAAGATATTTGTCAGGATTGTAACCTTGCGTGGAAGTGAAATGTGGTCGATAAGAGGTTCAGACAAAGAGAGAATAGAAGCTTTTGAAATATGGTGCAGTAGAAGAATGCTGAAGAGTAAATGGCTAAATCGACTAACAAATCAGAAGGTACTGAATCGAACTGAAAATAAATAAATAAATAAATGTAGGGAGTGCAAACTGAGTGAAAGAAAGAATCGCTTGATAGGAGACTTCCTGAGGCATGAACGCAATGTCAGTTTTATAATGGTAGGAAGTGTGGAGACTAAATATTGTAGAGGAAGACCGAGGGATGAGTGCAGTAAGCAGGTACAAATGGATGTGGGCTATAGAGGTATTCGAAGATGACGTGCCTTGTTCAGCATAGAGTAGCGTGGTGACCAGACTCAGACTTGTCTACAGGCTGAAGACATCAACAACAATAGCAGAACGAACTTCGAGAGACAAGTCTCACCACGAAGACATTTGTTTGCATCCGGAAATACCTTATTGAATATATAAATCTTAGAAGATCGTGGTGGTGCAGACATTATGGCACTTGACAAGTGGGTATCAAATCCACGTCCTACTCATTCAGGTGTTGGTGTTTTTCTTCTGAAGGTAGGGAGTAGCGGGGAAGGGCTGGAGTCTTTCCTTCATCAGGTCATGCCCACGTTATTTGGCATTATTCAACAGATCAGCTTCTGTTCCGCTGGATGTTGAGTATAGTAAACGTAAACGTCCTGTGCGTGTAAAACACATCTTGATTATCAATTATCTGGTTATATTATAAAGCTATAAATAGAGTTCCGAACCTTCGAGGTTAAAATTATGCAGGTGTTACTGCCTATTGCACGGAGTAATTTGAGATAGTCAACCAACTATCATAAATGAATATTTCAGGCAGTACGAGCTACTGAATAAGTAGAGAATGTTAGGTATGTGCTTGTAAATAGTTAATGGTTCATAACAATTAACTGTCGCATCGCCGTTGGCACTGTGTTAAAGACATAAAAAGACTGCTGTTATGTGTGGGGTTAGTCGAAGAACTTGCAGATATGCACTTAACGTGATGTTCGGAAAACCGAACAAATAAACAGATAAATATTTCGCCAATGGCGTTATAATAACAAAAGAAGTACAGAAAATTGGAATAGAGATCAACATAAGCATCATTAGGCCATTTTTAATGTTCATGAAAGCCACACTTTGCATGTTGTACCACCATACGACGAGACCTCCAGAGGCGGTGGTCCAGATTGCTGTACACACCGGTACCTCTAATACCCAGTAGCACTATGTCTTGCATTGATGCATGTCCGTGTTCGTCGTAGCATACTATCCACAAGTTCATCAAGGCACTGTTGGTCCAGATTGTCCCACTCCTCAAAGGCGATTAGGCCTAGATCACTCAGAGTGGTTGGTGGGTCACGTCGTCCATAAAAAGCTCTTTTCAATCCAATCCAGGATTGTTCCTCAAGTGGTTGGTGGCTCACTTCGTCCACAAACACCCCCTTTTCAATCTATCGCAGGCATCGTCAATAGGGTTCATGTCTGGAGAACATGCTGGCCACACTAGTCGAGCGATGTCGTTATCCTGAAGGAAGTCATTCACAAGATGTCCGTGAAGGAGGAGCGAATTGTCGTTCATGAAAACGAATACTTCGCCAATATACTGCCGATATGGTTGCACTATCGGTCGGAGGATGGCATTCACGTATCGTACTGCCGTTACAGAGCCTTCCATGACCACCAGCGACGTACGTTGGCCCACATAATGGAATCCCAAAACAGCAGGGAACCTCCACCTTGCTTCACCCGCTTGGCAGTGTGTCTAAGGCGTTCAGCCTGGTCGGGTCGTCTCCAAACACGTCTCCGACGATTGTCTGGTTGAAAGCATATGCGACACTCATCGCTGAAGAGAACGTGATGCCAATCCTGAGCAGTCCATTCAGCATGTTGTTGGGCCCATCTGTACGGCGCTGCAGGGTGTGGTTGCAAAGATGGACCTCGCCATGGACACCTAGAGTGAAGTTGCACGTTCTGCAGCCTGTTCCGCACGGTTTAAGTCGTAACACGACATCCTGTGGCTATACGAAAAGCATTATCCAACATTGTGGCATTGCTGTGAGGGTTCCTCCGAGCGATAATCCGTAGGTCGCGGTCATCCACTGCAGTAGTAGTCCTTGGGCGGCCTGAGCGAGACATGTCATCGACAATTCCTGTCTCTCTGTATCTCTTCCACGTTCGAACAACATCGCTTTAGTGTACTCCGATACGCCTGGATACTCCCTTGTTGAGAGCTCTTCCTGACATAAAGTAACAATGCGGACGCAATCGAACCGGGGTATTGACCATCTAGGCGTGGTTGAACTACAGACAAAACGAGCCGTTTACCTCGTTCCTGGTGGAATGACTGGAACTAGTCGGCCGTCAGACCCCCTCCATCTAATAGGCGCTGATCATGCATGGTGGTTTACATCTTTGGGCGGGTTTAGTGATATCTCTGCAACGTCAAACGGACTGTGACTGTGATACAATATCCACAGTCAACATCTATCTTCAGGAGTTCCGGGAACCGGGGCGATGCAAATTTTTTAAATGTTTATTGACGATATTTACCACCGAGTAAAGAAACATAAAAGAAATTAGATAGTTCAAACCACAGCTTCTCGACACAGAATCGCTTGCGCAGTACAATTTGAGGAGAAGGTCTAGGATCGGGTGGGAAAAACATTTAGCAATAAGCTTTCGTCCAGTTGCCAGTGAAATACATACTTCGAAGAATGTAATTTGGACTGTACTGGAAGGGTGGCGATTACACCCTTATCAGAACCAATGTGTGCAATCAGTGGGACCAAATGATTTTCAACCAAGAGTTTAATACTGTTGATGGATTATCTAGCACAGTGCAGTGCCGCCCATTTGAATAGAAATTAGACAGGGACAGGTCCCGACGAAGTGTCTCTCAACAACGCACTGCACCTCTTATGTCCCTCGAGAGGATGTTGTTTTCAACACGAGCGTACACCATTCAGATTCAGTATAATATCATTGAGAACATTGCCAATGGATAAACAAGTACCACCTGTCGCAGGACTGGGATGTGAACACAATCGCTAGATTTCACTCTATTTATTCTTTTTTCCTGTGCGGTTGGTACATAAACCCAAGAAGGAAATTGAAAGGGAAATAGTTCATATGGTGTTAGTATCTGCCTCATTGTCAACAGACAACAGGACAGCTCTGTATAAATGTGACTCTATAGATTAACGTAAGATACGAAACTTCCAACACATCAAACAGCGAAATTTGAGTTTTCTACACTACACATACATGTGCACTATGTGAGCTCCATGTACGAGTATAATACGATAAACGATGTGGCAGTAATCCTGCTCCCTCCAGATTATCTCAAGTAGGTTGTTGAGAGATTTTTCCTTTCTGACAATATCAGTGTCGTTCCTCTTGACGAATCGCCAGAACATGTCAGGCACTAATTCAGAAGCAGATGGTCTAATACAGAATTTATTGTGTCTGGTCGATGTACAGCGAGTCAGTGGACCTGAAAAGGTGTTGAAAAATATTACAGTGACATGCTGGCTCAACTGGACGACAGATACGGTTGTGTCGTAGAAAAAAATTATATGTCTCCTCTAAAATTAAGTCACTGATTATTACAAGTGCCTACAAATTTATTTAAATGTTTCTGGCACCCCAAGCTAATGCTGGAACAGTCGGATCTAGCTTCAAGATCTGTCCATCGGTATTCCCGCAGATCTCCTGCTTAGACATTGTTAATGCACAATCTAGTTAAGACTCGTAGAAAGAGATGTACCACTAATTTTTTTGCGTAAATTTCTCTGTTATTAGTAGCTTTGAGAATGAGTAACAGTAACTGATTGTGCTACCCAAGGTGTGTTCCATGATGAATACCCTGAGAAGACATGACGTATAAGGTCTGGGATAGGCGAGGACGGTGCCGGGAAGCCGCCAGCCGCCACCCTGTAAGAGGTGGCGGCTCGACGCCTCACCTCCGTCTGCTTGTGGCTGGCGTGGCCAGGCACGCTAGTCTGTTCCAGAATATCGGCGCTCCAGGATCCAAGTGGACATATCAGCTCAAGTAGAAGGCTGCGAGGCTCTATCACAGTATTAGTATTCAGAAATCATCTGTGAAACGTTTGTGCAGAAAATTCACTCCTTTAGCTGTAAATAATTATACATATTTTCTGCAAATCTTGCTTTGGAAGGTATTAGGCCATCCATCAAATAATATTGATCACGCGTCCACCTACATCAACCTTTTTCTTGAATCTGATGAAATTATTACTCTATTAAAAAACTAAAAACCCGCCTCGATTGCGAAAAAACCACCTAGTGTTAAGTGTTAACCCAGGTTTCGGAGTAGATAACTACACCTTCTTCAGAACAACAATAAAACTCACAAGTGCCTAAGAAGACCTTTGTCAATGATTAAAGGAACACCATAGCTTTACGTTTATAAACGAAAAAGAAAGGAAAACACAAACAGTACATATGTGCAAAGTCAAAACCACTACTTAATGGTGTACGCTCCACCTCACACTGGCCTATGTTCGATGGGCCATGAGCCGCCATAAACTGCATCTACAAACGGTTGCTCACTTACAAGCCCGACCCGCTACGTATGCACAAGCGCAAGACAAGGGAAGTTACTTGAATGCGCATGCGCATACGAATATGAGAAAGTTTATCCATAGTTCGAGGCTAAATAGCCCATATACTCCCAACCGTAAATCAACGCATATCAAAAAATGAAATGGATAGAACAAGAGACGAGCTAAACAGGAGCTGAAACCTAAAAATAACCGCACATGGTTGCTTATGCTAGTAAAGAAACTTATATATGAAGCTACCTATGAGAACAGGAAGAACTCTTAAAAACTATACCTAAAGCCAGTAGTTAGCCTGGGGGGGGGGGGGGAGAGGCTGAGGGGACGTAATCTAAAGACATCGTGGTAATAAAGATATAGGGATAAAACGTGAAGAGTTCAACGGGCTAAAATCACCTTCATCGTAAAAGGAAAATAAGGATAAAAAGAAAGAAGATGAACAGCTTGACCAACCGCGCTCGCCAATCAGCACGCGCATGTGATAATCAACAGATCATCAGATTTACAAGTATGAAGAACAAACTAAAGGTGCGAAACCTTCAAAAAATTTTCTATTTCTTAGTAGTAGTTGCTCATTGAGGATATTGTCTTTAACATGTTGCAGATGCTTAACTTGTGTCAACGCTTAACACTAGGTGCTTTTTTCGCAATCGAGGCGGGTTTTTAGTTTTTTAATATATTAACCAACGATTGCTGACGCGCGGCGACGCCGAATGTTCTTAAATTATTGCTCTGCCATTGTTTTCACCACGAGAAAAGATGCAAGCATCTGTCATACACTTTTTCCAAGTGACGTAAACATGACAGATTTCACAGTTTTTGTGATGAAGAAATTGCGAATTAGTTCAACAATTACTGTATACATATCCCAATAAATTTTTCCAGAGAAATGTATTTCAATTCGTTTCACTGGCTTTTGGAATTGTACTTTGTTGATAAACCAAGTACATCAGCTGAGAATACTTTCCTTTTTTTATTCTGTGCATTGGCAGGTATATTTACACAAATTTTTCGTAGGTGAAGTTAATGTACACAATTGTTAACCAAATTTTAGAACTGGACAGTAATGAGAAACATATGTAGTTTATCGGACAGTAAATACATGCTCTTATAGTGAATGTCACACTTCCTGGTTGGATAAGTGTGGTAGTTTAGAGGCACAAAAGTCACCCTAGTGGCGTCCAATTGGAAGACGTGCACCATGGAAATGGGCCACGAGAAATAATATTATTATTAGTACCTTTGTGACGTTAAAACGATGACTTAGACCGAACTTTCACGAGAAATGCAGCAAGTGTGAAAGCAACCATGAAAATCTATTATTTTAAGACCAGAAATAGAAAGAAAGATAAGAGATTGCAAGGCACTCTCACTTCTGATTCGGTGATATGCCACTTCGTGTTCATAGGGAAGACGCTCTTTGCTGTGATTTGGCTTCATACATTATGATGAAATGGTGGGCAGTAGTTTATGGTCTTGTTTGCGTGTCTAGGGAAGGAAATACAGTAAGATTTACCTGCATTCAAAGGAACAGGGTGCTGACTTAAATGACTGCAATAAAAGCACGGCTTTGGTGGGCCAACAAAGCACGTTTTTCTACCTAAACAGTGAGGATACATTTCCAGAAGGCTGTGTGCTACTGTCGCATTGTGCAAGACACATTAAGTTGGCGCCGGACAGGAGGCTGGCCTCCAGGTATATGGGCCAGCGCCGAAAAGTCGCCGACAGTACACTGTAGGCCGGAAATAAAGCAGAGGATTGGCCCTTGTTTTAAGAGCAAGCCCACAAAAGAAATGTTAACGTTCTGCGGATTTCCGTGGGACAGGGATACTGGCGTCCAGACTCTGTTTCAAAACATATTTGTCAACGCATGAGAGTTTGACAAGTTTATGGCTTTCTTTGGAAACTTTGAAATGGATGCAACAGCGGGTATAGTAGGCTGTTTAAGGAGCGAATTGCTTCCCCCATGCATTTCCGTTTTCTGCCATTTAACTTATAAGTCTCTGATTGGTCAAATCGGTTTGCAGTGCAAAGACCATTCTCCAAGCTTAGAATGCCGGGCCCCAGCTTGTGTTTGGCTTGTGGGAAAGTGGGGGAAGCCAAAATAGAGAAATGTACTTTTGGAACCGAGCTGAGGAGGAAGTGAGGAGAAAAGAAGGAAGAACACTCTTGTACAAGTCTCTTGTACTGGCGCTTAGTTAATGAAGAATTGCAGGTCTCTACCTAAATGATGAGACTTGTGTCCTTTGCTAGTGTGCGACTTAGAGCCTGTGCCAGTCACCTCCTGAACCGACTTGCACAGTCATGGCATGGAGTCCAATTGGTTTGGCAGACCAGCAAATGGGTCCACCTGCACACTGGAATCCACTGGGGCTTCAGAGGCTAATAGGGAAGCACCTGCACTCTGAATTAACCGAATGCGAGACCGCATACTTGCATTTTTTGGGAACGCGCATTTAATAACAGATTGCCGCCGTCCATGACTTTAGTCGCCTAATGCATCGTGATGTGCCGTCTTGACCAGCATGAGGGCAAAGTATTTGCTCCTGCGACATAGGGCTGTAATATATATTTCTCAGCACCCTGTTCTTTCGAACCATTTTTTTTTTTTTTTTTGGTATGGTAGAATATAGATGCTTGGTGGTGGCATAGTTTGGTGCCATAAGCTGGATTCACCTGTATGAAGTCAGATAGAGCGATTACTGTTCTGGTTAGTGTCGTGTGTCGATCCTCATCAGATCACTTTGTCCACCATAGATTCCATGTTAGTAAGGCGTTTGTTAAATAAAAAATGTTTGTGTGATGTTTCTTTAATAATTTCGCTTTCTTGTCATTGTTAAGACCAATAAATCGATTGTCAATTAGACTAAAACTTCTCCCTGCGCTCTAATTAACACTTCCTTCCCATTTTATTATTGCAGTATAGGTCCGTAACATAAGGAGTAGCTTTTCACTTGGTGTCCACTGTGTGGATCTTTTACTGCATTAATGATAATCGTCTTTCAAAGAATGCCATATGAATAAATTTCTAGGCTTACATTGTGCATGAAGAAGCCTTCAGGCAGGACAAATTTTAATTCTGTGATATGGATAATTGTAATTTTATTTACAAGAAGCCAGTAATTATTTGGCAAAGTTGGAAGGAATACTATTGCTTTTTGTATTAGTGATCAAACAATGCAGAGTTTGTAGCACACGAATATGTACATAAACTTTAGGGCCTTTAGCTTTTACTTCATTTTAATTTTTAAACAAGTCACTAACGCTATAATCAGAGAAGTCCTTCTCAGAACCACTTACAAGGGATGTGCCTAGCATCTCACACATAGAACTGCGCGAAAATGTGCTTAGAATATAAGGCGATATACAAAAAAACAGTGTTGTAAGCCTTTTGCATGCAAAACTGCTCTTCTTACCACGAGGGACTTCTGAGTGATCATTTTTTCGAGGTGTAAGAGAGGTAGTTTGGTAACGCCAAGAAACAAAATATCGATATAATAGTACCAAAAAGATGCCGAAGTCCGCAAAATATTGCCAAATTCTTGATGTGTGCTTCTTAGGCAATATAAAATTTACATGAGAAGGATTGTTGATTTTGCAAGACTACGATGTGGAAGATCACAAGTCAATTTACACGATCTTCATTTCATCATCATACTTCACTCTGTGCTATGCAGTCAGATTTCTGCAGCGAATTAAAGGATTTTGTTACAATATGCTTGGCAAAAGACAGGTTATGTCATTGTCATATGCAAGTCAGTGTTTGAAAATGTAATAGATGTGGCATATGATATTGGACTGCTTGAGTGCAGTAGTGATGAGTAAGTGGACTGTACCATTTGGTGGAGCCTGTATTGTTGGCAGATCTTCCCCTCCCCCCTTTGCTACCCCCCCTTCCCTTCGTCATAAATAATGGGAAATTCAAAACTGGGGTGTGGCCATTATAATACTGGTTGGGACATAGTGGTGCAGTATAACTGGTTGCCAGATTTCGAAGTATCTTAATGGGTATAATTTTTGGCTCATATAAGCAAACCACACTCCAATCGGTGACTTGTGCTCTTATCCAACATTCATTAAACCCAAATTTATTACTCAGTTGCCTTAAAGGCTTTAATTTATGATCCACTACCTAAACATGGCTACCTCTATAGTTACGACACACTTATTTTAATTACTGTAATTTTTGTCCCACAATAACTTAATTAAAATGCCTGCTGTATGTATTTAGTCTTATCTTAATTAACATAATTTGTGACCCAATATGTATGTCACTATCAAAACATAGCTGCCTTTATGTCATCTTTACTTCAATGGCCATAAGTTAGGATACCACATGGGCACCAGATGTTTTCCCTCTTGCCTAATGTCGCCTTTATATTTATCGCTAGAATTTATACACAGGACTGGATGACATAATGCCTTCCTAAGATGAGTCCTACTCCATTACAGTAGTTATGTAAAAAGGCTACAAATTGAAAAAAAAATCCAAGTAGGAATTTTTCTCCAAACACACACACTTGTATGTACAAGTACTACATTAAAAATACGCTGTAGCTCCCAAAGGACATCAATAAATTGCACTTTGGAGGTGCATAAACAACAAATTGTTGGATCCACCAAGGGGTGGGTGCTGAGGAATTGTTAGGTACTTAAGCAGGAAGCGGAAATAAGTAGATCTGAGTGACACTGTTGTTTTCTTAATGTAGTACATCGAGTCCTGGAGAATCCATTCTACTGGCAAAGTTGCCATACATAACGACAATAGAGATAGACAACTATAAACAGTGCTGAGGCTTCGGATAATTGGACTACTAGACTGGGTTGGCCTCGTTGTGGTGTCTTGCTGTGCTGGCTCGGTGCTGGCACTACATGCGTGTGCGGCAGGAGATGCGTATGGGAGCTGACTGTGGATTGGCAGGGCCACCACCACGTGGTTAACTGTCAACTTCAGGATACATTCTGCTTGGCATGATATCGATACTGTAAAACACCACACAAATTGTACTAACTGTTCTGATATCTCCTATGCCCCTGAAGAAACAGTTTAAATAAACAGCTTTATCTAGCAAGTGGACAACTTGTGCTGTCAACATCACTGCTAGGATTCAATAGAAACCATTACCTCTCTACCATTAAGCAAACACTACAGCACGGAGTGACCCTGTGTGCCTCATCATGCTGTATGGATTGTGCTGCGTTGGAGAGCCACAGTTGATGGCTTCCAGCCCCACTGAGCAGGGCCAGGCTATGACAGCCACCAGCCGCCTCGCCACACTACCTCGAGCCTTGCTGTGCTCGCTACCACTGCCGCAGTGGCAGCCAGCACCTAACGACTCTGACTGACATGAGATGAAGTGTGGGATGTCTTTAATCCTTAACAGTGCAGCCAAAAGCTTCATGTGAGGTTAGGGAAGCGGCCAGCAGGTGCATGTAGGTAAACAAATTTTTCACTCCACCCCACAGTAACAGGTACAGGTGTGTCTGCATGCCCAAAACTACCAGCTCAAGGCAGTATCAAAATTAATGCTAATACTTTGACAATGATGAATAATGCTTAAGGAAACCATGGATAATTACAAAATTTATTTGGGTAGTGTATATGTGTAGACTGGCTTTCCTATTAGTTGCTTGTAGTGTGGCATACAATGTATGATCTGCATTCACTATCCAGTCAAAAGTATCTGGATACATAGTGGCGGACATTAATAGTTGAATAGCACACAGTGTTTAAATTAATAAATTCATTACTGATGATAAAAGAAAGGTCATTTTGTAAACAAAGGTATTATTTACGCACATATCAAACCATTTATCTGATACACAGCTCAGCTAGAGTGTTATTTGGACATATAGATATGGAATTCTCGGACTGGTTTCGCAGTCTGCAATAAATGGGATTCTGTGGAAGAAAGAAAACACAGTTCTCGCTAAACGCTGTTGGACAATTTTAGAAAACGGTCCTTAAAAGTAGACTGCATAGCTCTCCTACTACCACTGTATATCTCACATAGATGCTATGGCAATAGCACAAGAGCAATAAAAAGAGTGCATGCAGGCAGTCACTACTCCTTTGCTAAGTATGTGTTGTTGTTGTTGTTGTCTTCAGTCCTGAGACTGGTTTGATGCAGCTCTCCATGCTACTCTATCCTGTGCAAGCTGCTTCATCTCCCAGTACCTACTGCAACCTACATCCTTCTGAATCTGCTTAGTGTACTCATCTCTCGGTCTCCCTCTACGATTTTTACCCTCCACGCTGCCCTCCAATGCTAAATTTGTGATCCCTTGATGCCTCAAAACATGTCCTACCAACCGATCCCTTCTTCTAGTCAAGTTGTGCCACAAACTTCTCTTCTCCCCAATCCTATTCAATACCTCCTCATTAGTTACGTGATCTATCCACCTTATCTTCAGTATTCTTCTGTAGCACCACATTTCGAAAGCTTCTATTCTCTTCTTGTCCAAACTAGTTATCGTCCATGTTTCACTTCCATACATGGCTACACTCCAAACAAATACTTTTCAGAAACGACTTCCTGATACATAAATCTATATTCGATGTTAACAAATTTCTCTTCTTCAGAAACGCTTTCCTTGCCATTGCCAGTCTACATTTTATATCCTCTCTACTTCGACCATCATCAGTTATTTTACTTCCTAAATAGCAAAACTCCTTTACTACTTTAAGTGTCTCATTTCCTAATCTAATTCCCTGAGCATCACCCGATTTCATTTGACTACATTCCATTATCCTCGTTTTGCTTTTGTTAATGTTCATCTTATATCCTCCTTTCAAGACACTGTCCATTCCGTTCAACTGCTCTTCCAAGTCCTTTGCCGTCTCTGACAGAATTACAATGTCATCGGCGAACCTCAAAGTTTTTACTTCGTCTCCATGAATTTTAATACCTACTCCAAATTTTTCTTTTGTTTCCTTTACTGCTTGCTCAATAGACAGATTGAATAACATCGGGGAGAGGCTACAACCCTGTCTCACTCCTTTCCCAACCACTGCTTCCCTTTCATGCCCCTCGACTCTTATGACTGCCATCTGGTTTCTGTACAAATTATAAATAGCCTTTCGCTCCCTGTATTTTACCCCTGCCACCTTTAGAATTTGTAAAAGAGTATTCCAGTCAACATTGTCAAAAGCTTTCTCTAAGTCTACAAATGCTAGAAACGTAGGTTTGCCTTTTCTTAATCTTCCTTCTAAGATAAGTCGTAAGGTCAGTATTGCCTCACGTGTTCCAACATTTCGACGGAATCCAAACTGATCCTCCCCGAGGTCTGCATCTACCAGTTTTTCCATTCGTCTGTAAAGAATTCGCGTTAGTATTTTGCAGCCGTGGCTTATTAAACTGATAGTTCGTAAGTATGTGTATAGAGCAGAAAAACAGCTAAAAACTCTACCAAGCACTCTTTGTCATGTATGGTGACTTGTGGTATATGTATGAAAGTATAGATGTGAAGAAAAGTGAGTTCAGTACTCCGAGGTCTGCATCTCATGACAATATTACACAGAACAAGAAGATTACCACAATCGTAATCTACTTGCACACAGGACTATACTAGGAATCTTTAGTCCCAGACTAAAGAATAACCCTCTTTAAACGTCCATATTAGATATAATTTCTGGTATTTTCTTGTTGTGGCTATTTTACGAGACATGTCCAGGAGAAACTGATTCTTTTTACAACATACGCTCTCTGAAGTTTAACAGTAACCCTCCCATTACATGTAACGCCTCTCTTGTAGTGACTGGCACTGGAGTCTGTTGTTTAGCATCTCCGTAATGTTCTCTCTCCATTAAATGGTTGCACGCATGCTGAACTTCTTGGACCTTGTTTGTCTTTTCTGTTAATCCAACTTGTTGAGCGTATCAGGCTGAGGAGCAATATTAAAAAAATCAGTCGAATAAGTGCTCTATAAATAATTTTTTATCGATAGATTAATATTTACCTTATCCTGTTATCCACTTTTCACACTATTTCTGTTACGTGGTCATTCCCCTTTAGGTTGAGTCTGACTCTTCCTCGCAGGTACTTTGCTGTTTGTACTGCCAGCAGTGATTAATCACAAAGAAAGGAACAAAACAGCAGAGGGTTTCTTAGCCTATTTATATGCAGTACATGAGATTTAGTTGTGTCCAGTCCAGTTGTGTGCAGTCCCTGCATCAATCCTGTGAGTACTCCAACTGATGGCAATTTTCCTTTGGTATTGACAGAAATTGTTGATATTCTGTATTCCCCACTCACAGCCAAATTTTTCATACACTATGTTTAATGTAATATGTCACCCTTACTTGTACATCTGCTATAGTCAGCTCTTTTTTCAGTAGCAGCTATATTCCTGAACGTTCTGCCAGGCACTTAAGTACTGACTGCAAAGAAATCATGCAAATGTTACAGTACTTGTTTTCGCCATATACTCCAGTTTTAGTTTTTTGAGTTCGCTTTCGCTTTTATTTTCAGTTTTCTTTTGTGTGTACCCAACAATTTTGGTACACTTAAAGGAGTAATTTCCCTAATACAAAATGATTTAATTCATTTGACATATTGTCTCCTTTTACTAAAACCTATGGAATAACGTCGTTTATGGAAATTAATCCTAACTATATTTGATAGTATTGGGGAGAATTATGTCCTGGATTAAGAAAAATATGCTTTTCCAGGTTCTATACAACACTTCTGCATTACACTTATATCACCTTTGTTTTAGTCTGTGTTGATGAACTCCTAATTCATAGGTAGATAATTAAAGCCGTAGGCAAACAGAATGAAGTTAGTAATTTTTTCTCATTTTTGGTTGTCTGAGAGAGTTTTACTTGTACACTAGTCAACTTTGATGTGTGCTCAACAGCAAGGTAAACAAACTGCAGAAGGCTGTTAAATACACTCCTAGAAATTGAAAAAAGAACACATTGACACCGGTGTGTCAGACCCACCATACTTGCTCCGGACACTGCGAGAGGGCTGTACAAGCAATGATCACATGCACGGCACAGCGGACACACCAGGAACCACAGTGTTGGCTGTCAAATGGCGCTAGCTGCGCAGCATTTGTGCAACGCCGCCGTCAGTGTCAGCCAGTTTACCGTGGCATACGGAGCTCCATCGCAGTCTTTAACACTGGTAGCATGCCACCACAGCGTGGACGTGAACCGTATGTGCAGTTGACGGACTTTGAGCGAGGGCGTATAGTGGGCATGCGGGAGGCCGGGTGGACGTACCGCCGAATTGCTCAACACGTGGGGCGTGAGGTCTCCACAGTACATCGATGTTGTCGCCAGTGGTCGGCGGAAGGTGCACGTGCCCGTCGACCTGGGACCGGACCGCAGCGATGCACGGATGCACGCCAAGACCGTAGGATCCTACGCAGTGCCGTAGGGGACCGCACCGCCACTTCCCAGCAAATTAGGGACACTGTTGCTCCTGGGGTATCGGCGAGGACCATTCGCAAATGTCTCCATGAAGCTGGGCTACGGTCCCGCACACCGTTAGGCCATCTTCCACTCACGCCCCAACATCGTGCAGCCCGCCTACAGTGGTGTCGCGACAGGCGTGAATGGAGGGACGAATGGAGACGTGTCGTCTTCAGCGATCAGAGTCGCTTCTGCCTTGGTGCCAATGATGGTCGTATGCGTGTTTGGCGCCGTGCAGGTGAGCGCCACAATCAGGACTGCATACGACGGAGGCACATAGGGCCAACACCCGGCATCATGGTGTGGGGAGCGATCTCCTACACTGGCCGTACACCTCTGGTGATCGTCGAGGGGACACTGAATAGTGCACGGTACATCCAAACCGTTATCGAACCTATCATTCTACCATTCCTAGACCGGCAAGGGAACTTGCTGTTCCAACAGGACAATGCACGTCTGCATGTATCCCATGCCACCCAATGTGCTCTAGAAGGTGTAAGTCAACTACCCTGGCCAGCAAGATCTCCGGATCTGTCCCCCATTGAGCATGTTTGGGACTGGATGAAGCGTCGTCTCACGCGGTCTGCACGTCCAGCACGAACGCTGGTCCAACTGAGGCGCCAGGTGGAAATGGCATGGCAAGCCGTTCCACAGGACTACATCCAGCATCTCTACGATCGTCTCCATGGGAGAATAGCAGCGTGCATTGCTGCGAAAGGTGGATATACACTGTACTAGTGCCGACATTGTGCATACTCTGTTGCCTGTGTCTATGTGCCTGTGGTTCTGTCAGTGTGATCATGTGATGTATCTGACCTCAGGAATGTGTCAATAAAGTTTCCCCTTCCAGGGACAATGAATTCACGGTGTTCTTATTTCAATTTCCAGGAGTGTACAACACAGCATCTGTTTTAAATGCTATCGTCTATTAATATTTTTTCTTAAGTCAAAGAGAATGTGAAGTTTCTGACAGATGCATCTCAGGGTTTTTATAGAAAATCAGTTACATGGCTGCCAATAGGTTTGCGACTTCCGGTCTTGTGATACGAGGTGAAAATTTGTTAAATATCTTTATTCTATAATTGGAGTTGGTTTACATTAAAAATCTTAGTGTTGCTTACAGTAACATTCCTTGGTAGTTTTCTTCTTGCAAACACAAGTTGTGGCTTGATAGTATGTGGTGAGACATCCCCATTTTGTTAAAAACCCCGGAAAACTCTTGTGTTGAATCCAGATACACGAAGCAATAATCGTCTACAAGGAGCTGCTGCTCTATCCCAGGCAGTTACTCCCCCAGAATAATCATTTTATATTGTATAGCAATAGCATTGCAATATTTTCTAGAGATTATTTCCGAAGCTTCCTTGCTCCCGTGTCTCACGCAGATGAACTTCGAGCATTTACAATATCGAAAATTATTTAACGCTCGGCAAAGTTATATCTTTGACATTGCACACCAGCTCTTCCCTAATTGCTTCTGATAGCCTACTTGATCACAGATTTTAACTACCATACATTTGGCACTAAACCATTCTCAAATGAGTGTAAATACACTCCTGGAAATTGAAATAAGAACACCGTGAATTCATTGTCCCAGGAAGGGGAAACTTTATTGACACATTCCTGTGGTCAGATACATCACATGATCCCACTGACAGAAAGAACCACAGGCACATAGACACAGGCAACAGAACATGCACAATGTCGGCACTAGTACAGTGTATATCCACCTTTCGCAGCAATGCAGGCTACTATTCTCCCATGGAGACGATCGTAGAGATGCTGGATGTAGTCCTGTGGAACGGCTTGCCATGCCATTTCCACCTGGCGCCTCAGTTGGACCAGCGTTCGTGCTGGACGTGCAGACCGCGTGAGACGACGCGTCATTCAGTCCCAAACATGCTCAATGGGGGACAGATCCGGAGATCTTGCTAGCCAGGGTAGTTGACTTACACCTTCTAGAGCACGTTGGGTGGCATGGGATACATGCAGACGTGCATTGTCCTGTTGGAACAGCAAGTTCCCTTGCCGGTCTAGGAATGGTAGAATGATGGGTTCGATAACGGTTTGGATGTACCGTGCACTATTCAGTGTCCCCTCGACGATCACCAGAGGTGTACGGCCAGTGTAGGAGATCGCTCCCCACACCATGATGCTGGGTGTTGGCCCTGTGTGCCTCGGTCGTATGCAGTCCTGATTGTGGCGCTCACCTGCACGGCGCCAAACACGCATACGACCATCATTGGCACCAAGGCAGAAGCGACTCTGATCGCTGAAGACGAAACGTCTCCATTCGTCCCTCCATTCACGCCTGTCACGACACCACTGGAGGCGGGCTGCACGATGTTGGGGCGTGAGTGGAAGACGGCCTAACGGTGTGCGGGACCGTAGCCCAGCTTCATGGAGACGGTTACGAATGGTCCTCGCCGATACCCCAGGAGCAACAGTGTCCCTAATTTGCTGGGAAGTGGCGGTGCGGTCCCCTACGGCACTACGTAGGATCCTACGGTCTTGGCGTGCATCCGTGCGTCGCTGCGGTCCGGTCCCAGGTCGACAGGCACGTGCACCTTCCGCCGACCACTGGCGACAACATCGATGTACTGTGGCGACCTCACGCCCCACGTGTTGAGCAATTCGGCGGTACGTCCACCCGGCCTCCCGCATGCCCACTATACGCCCTGCTCAAAGTCCGTCAACTGCACATATGGTTCACGTCCACGCTGTCGCGGCATGTTACCAGTGTTAAAGACTGCGATGGAGCTCCGTATGCCACGGCAAACTGGCTGACACTGACGGCGGCGGTGCACATATGCTGCGCAGCTAGCGCTATTTGACGGCCAACACTGTGGTTCCTGGTGTGTCCGCTGTGCCGTGCGTGTGATCATTGCTTGTACAGCCCTCTCGTAGTGTCCGGAGCAAATATGGTGGGTCTGACACACCGGTGTCAATGTGTTTTTTTCCATTTCCAGGAGTGTACATTTAAATTCTTCCTGCTATGTCTTGTGTACGACAATAACAGGTTTGTACTGTACGTTATACCATTAGTGGTAATATGTGGGCCATGCACACTTTTTACCACTATAGAACAATTAAGTTACAACAGTAGTGCTACATATATGCTTTATTCCACAAAACGTACGTATGTTGATAAGTAATACAAAAAATTTTTATCTTTGGACATAGGATAATTTTTTTTTGTTCGCCATCAGAGATATATAACCATATTTACGTATTATGACGAGAAACATGCACTGGCCTTCCGCGTGTATGGTTTTACTCTACACATCAGAACAACTACTTAGGGAGGAAACTCCAACAAGAAACTGCAAAGTATGGCCGTTTATGTTTGGTATTTACAGTAAATGCAGATAAATTGTATTCCCCTGCTGTAACCACATTTTTCCACACACCGTGTTTAAAGTAATTTGTAAGACTTGCTCCTATACCTGCAATGATCAGCTCTTTTCTCAGTAGCAGTTTATATTCCTCCATGGTTCTGTTTCTCAGGACCTATGGAATAACGTTATGGTAGCCCATCGTAGTTCCTTTGGGAATATTGGAACGCTACTGTATAACACATATGTCTTCTTTGTTTGAGTCTGTGTTAAAACAACCTCCACACAGTTTACATGTAGACAATTAAAACCGTAGGCAGGCAAAATATAGTTTACAATCTTCTATCGTTCTTGATTGGCCGAAACTTTTACTTATACACCAGTCAACGTACTGTGTTCTTATTGCCCCAGTAGACAAACAGCAGAACCCTACTGAATATGACACAGGAGCTGTTTTCCCACTAAGCTACCTGATAGTTTACGGCATGTATAAGGATTGGTAGAGTTTCCAGTGGAGCATATTGTAACTACTGTTTGCTGTCATTTAATCTACTTCGACTGACTTCCACAGGGTCAAAGACATCATACATTGCACAGTTATAAATCTTAGCTTCTAGTCTGGTAGTACCATGTCCTTTAGCCTAGGAAGATAAAAAATTCCTCGTAGATGAATATCGGGGCACTTTTATATAAATCTATAAGGCTTTTACCAGTAATTTGTTCGACTTTAGGACTTGTGATTTGACATACATCTTTGTTATAGACCTGTGTTCTACAAAAGCTCGTCTATGACGTCAGACTAACTGCTTCTTACAATAATATTTTTGCTTCTTTGGTAGTCCTTTTCTTGCATGCAGAAATTGTGGTTTATGTTACACACACATCTCCATTCTGAATCCCAGCAAAATCTTACATTTTATACCCATGACCATTAGGTAATAGTCTTCTATACGAAGCAGTTGCAAGGGTCCAGAATATGCCTCTTGCTGTCCCGTTATTGCTCCCATATAGAAGAAACGATAGTTTTGTCTTGACACTCTGTCCTCTAATGAAGTATACATATGCGGTTCACCTCCTCCTTACATTGCAGCGTAATCTTGTTTGACAGTTTGTGCTAACATCACTTTATTGGACCCATGAAATATGTTATTTGACGTGAAACATTGGACGTCCCGTTCTTCCTCTTTTAAAGTGTAGATATTTGACGTCCTTTCCCTCTTATATATGATGTGCTCATATTAAAGTTGCACGGCTTCTGTTGCAAATTACGATCATGTCCTCTGTACACTGCTATTTTTAAGTGTATCAATAAATCAGTGCACTGTTACTAAAGTGGGAATTGCAAAGGATTCCGCCATATGGATGTAGACAATGAATTACATGATTTTTATGTTATGGAGGGTTTGTGCGGTAACTGAACCAGATATTCACTACACTATACATCCCATTGCTGGCTCTAATTGTTACTGGGTCAGCTATCTGCGATACGCCTTAAGTGGATTCGATTGATGTAATACGCTCACATCCCAAAGCAGTTGTAACAGTTGATAGAGAAATGTACAGCGCAGTACTAAATTCTTAACAATATATTCTGCAAGGAATAAGATTGTACATCTTAACTGTGTGGAAGACTGCATCGACAAATAGTGGTACTGTGCAGGCTATTGTCTGATAGTTCTACATTTTGACACTAGGATCATAGTTCTTTAATGGTGGCCAGTTTTTTCGAAGGAGGTTTTGAGATCATGATTTAATCACTATGAGTTGATCTATCTAGGTAAAATCTGCCTCAGTATAGACTGTTGATTTGTAATGCTCTACTTCAACAAACAGCAGCCATATTGATTGTGTGTGTATATTATTACACAACATGTTTGCTGACTCTGACATACAATATGTGCCTGTATATTTCTAATGCGATGTAAGCTATCCAAAATATCCAAAACACCTTCTTACCTTGTATGTATGCTAGCTGTCAGTTGGTCATTACATTGAGAGCAACCTCTACTTATACCGCTTGCTTAATTTCAGCCATATCTAAAGGGAAGGAAGTGGACAAGACAACGTAATTATCAAAAGCAATTGCACAAAATCAAGGTTTCCCCCAACAAATTCTCTGATATTAATGTAGATCGATTTCCTTATCTAGACAGAGTATGAACATTTTTTATTACTGACTATAAGAGATTGACTAATCACGTAATTTTAATTTTGGATTCAGCCCTGAGTTAGGTCACAGTTTTGGCATGCCCGTTGTTTAGGAGGAACGCACCGATCATGGAAGTTTGCCTTGCATTGCCCTTTTGAATGTTTTGTGGACAGACAGGCAAGTTGATCTGGCTGGCCACACCGCGAGAAGTCGCTCTCGGACAGTAAGAGCATGGTCACGTACCCTAAGCAGGCGACTGAGGAGAGTGGGGAAGGGAGATGCTTCTACAGGTGTTTGGCTGGCTGGCTGGCGAGACAGAGGCGAGGTGCCAAGCTTCAGTGGCGTCCCTGCTCGATGTCTAAGAATGGGTGCTTCTGACTTGGAGGTGCCTAAAGAGACAGGGGAGGAGGAAAATGTTTCTCGATAGATACTTAAATACATTCTCGGGTTAAATAGCTGAAAGAGAAGCCCTCTCTTTAGTACCAACATAAGGAAGTTTTCTAACATGATCCAAATTCCCCGACAAGCTGTCACCAGGACAGTTTATTACACAGACACTCATGGCCTGTCTCGCTTCTTTTATTCTTCTTCTCTCTGGTTATAATTTGTTAGAAATTGTCACTAGAACCTGTTGGGAAGAGCAGACAAAAAGTTGTCCTCTAACTGCCCCGTTGCCTAGTCTCCGAAATTTAACAGAGAAGGGATATGAACTGAAAACAGTCTCTCGCTTGATTGGCTGGTTAACTGTTGCTAGGACGTTACCTATCAGAAAACTAACTTACGCGCTTTCTTACGCAGAGCTCAGAAACGAAGGAGCAGGATCATTTGAGTTTTCGGTTTTGAAGTAGAAGCAGGTTGTTGATTGACTGTGAAGCAAGTAGACGCATTATCGTAGCAGCATGTTTATTCATGTTTTAGATTCCCAAGTAGAGGGACTTAGTTGTTGGATTCTAAATCAATCAGATGGAAGACTCTGGTGCTAGCAGCATTGCGACCTCTGCCACTGGAAGATCAACTCCTGATGGGTGACAGTAGAGATTTCAAAGGCGGAGCCGAGTTGTTGATGATATGTGCATCCCTGCAAGTTATGTGTTAGATTCTATTAGGCCTTGTTTCTTCTGAGACACCAGTTTTTAGTCTAAAGAATTTCGATAATCTCTTTAAAGTTCGGATTCTTAGTTTGCGAAGGATTACGGATTAGCTACTCATATTCCGATGCTTATTTTCGCGAAATTCTTATGCAAATGTTGAACAGGCGGCTTTGGTTCTCTTTGGAAACGTGATTAACCTCCACATACCTTTAATATGACGATCCATGCAATTGGTTTTGGTTCTCTTCGATTATACAAACTTTGGTTCTCCTTGGAATCATGATTAACCTTCACGTACGTATTATATGACGATCCATGCAGTTGGTTTTTGTTAGGCCTGTTGTGCGAGGCTTGAGTCCCGGTTATGAGAGAGGATGGACTTCCAGTTGTCTTACCCACTTTCCATGTAGCCCATCACAGGAGAGATTTCTACACTGAATTAGTGGTTCCATCAGGAGATTAATAATTATTTGACTGTTTTTATATGTATGTCAATGTCATATAAACTGTTTTGCCATTTATAGCACCATGGGGAATATGAAATGATCGGAAATAGTATGAATTAATAATTTCCTTTCTGTAGATAACATATTGCTCTTATTCACCACTTAACTGAGATTAACAGTGCCGGCACTTGCAGTTGTATTTATATTTGAATATTGGGCCAGTTTCACTCCTCCAAATTCAGAAAATGGTAATATATACAGTGTCCCATCTGACTCTGCCTCTCATATATATATCAGAAACGAAACAAAAGCCCCCGATACAGGTGCATTACCGACCAATTGCATTTTTCACATTTTGTTTTATTTCGGGAATACATAGGGTGGTTAAGTTAGGACTTCTTATATATGTATATATATTTAACTCCGATCATGACAGTTGCTTGTTTATAAACTCCCTTCCGCCATGTTTAATAGACATTTAATTCGGTTTACCCTGGCAGGATTAATTATTTAGCTATAACGTTGGAGGGAAATCGAGCCAGCTGCTACTGGTCCGCAGCATCACAGAAGCAGTTGTGCCTGAATGTCGCCGTTCCTTGTGAAACACCTGTTTCGCCTCCAGCAGTGCGGCACTTGGAGAGGACGGCCACTAAGCTGGACGCTGACTAGATGGGCCCTTGTGGTGGTGGCGGCGTCGCTCCTCCCAGCCCTTTGGTTGCCATGCATGGCCTGAGAATTCTGATGACAGCCGGTTGGTGTCCATTACCTGTGACTGCAGGTACCACTTATTTCCGAGGCAGTCATGTCCTCGACTCCCCAACCCGCCAACACACAATGAGAGAATGAAGAAAAAAAAGTGTCTATCTCCACATTGACCTACTGAAGGCCAAACAATGCTCCTGCTCCGGTCAGTGTAGAGCACTGCGCACTTCTGATTTTTTATGGTCACAGGATGAAATAAGTTGCGAGTCATGCTGCATGATACTGGTAGTGAACAACTTTAAATAAAAAATGCTCAAATATTAATCGCTCTCGTTAGGAAGTGGTAAGGCATACAGCTTGATGCTTGGACAATGTGATGTTGGATTGGAGACACCCCCACCGAACTATGTATGTGTCAAGTCTGAGCAATGGGCTGTTTCCTCAGATGTTGTGGTGAACTTGGTGCCTGGACAATCTGATTATTATCATCAGCAGTCATACATATCAGCCCCAAAGACATCGTGAATGGGAGCATGTCCATCACTTGCATGTCAAGTCCTCTCCTCTTGACTGGCTTGTTCTGGCATTGTGGTAATCACCAACATCTATGGGTGACAGCACTGGCTCAGGACGTGTCGCTGCTGTTACTGTGGCGGAAGATTGGTGCAGAGAAAGTGTCCAGGTCGAGACCAAGAGTCCAGCAGTGACCAGATTGGATGTTCTGGCACTGATACTGTCATTGTCTGACCCTATCTTATCGTCAGTAACAATAAGTGCAATAGACCCCTCACAATGCCCTCCAAGTAACTTTCAGAAGATTAGTTTTACCTATGGTCCCAAGAAGACATCCATGTCCTGTGTGACTGTGCTGTCTGTGATGTATGAATGTGACCATCTGAAGTGTGTGCCAAGTAGTATAGTCTATGGCCAAGTAGTATATTCTAAAGCCCTTACGAAGAATACATCCACCTCAGTGAGAGATATGTTGAGGTTACTATCGCATTTCACATCATACACAGCTTTCGTGTTAATGTTTTACGAAGTGTAGAACAAAAATTTTCATTATGTCACTTCTTTTCACATTACTGTATGCCTTAGGAAACGAAAATTATTTTCATGCTTCTGTAATTAGTACTACAGCTACTTTTCGTTTCTAAGTCACATATCTTTCTCTTGACTCGCTATAAGTTAATGCTACGGACATTTCTGTGTTGTGCATCTGTGTTCTAGGCTAAGTACACTTGTTCCCTTTACTACCAGTTAGCATGGTATATACGTATTCATGCTGCCAAATTCTCAGTTAATCTAGCATTAGATTCGGTATCTCATTTGAATTGTGGTTTTGTATGTTACTCCAGTCTCAGAGCTTTTGAGTGTAGCACACCTACTTTTATGTTGCTGTCATGTCATTGTTGTATAGCACCCTTTAGTGGGAGATCATGACGCTTGGTCTGTAACAATTTTTCTTGTCATATTTTCTGTGTATTATGTTCCATATGTTACTGTTTTGCCTCTTATGTCAAACACTGTTTTCCATTAATGTCCAACCAACCTCAGGCATCTTTTAGTATTATATCTTATTTCTGTTTATCTTTCAGATGTTTCCGCATATGATGTGGAGTATACGCCCTCACTAACTATGGACGATATGTGTATTCACTACACAAACATTTCTCTATAGATGTAACCAGTATACACTAAACAGAATATGGCGGCCTTGTCCCATTTCGATGAATATCGACTATCGTTTCTTTCCAGCGATATTCAGGATACTGATAGTCAGAGGCACATGTATTACTGGAGCCTGGCATTTGGTGAGGTAAGATGGCGGTGTCAAGAAGTTTCCGTATGGTACTAATACAATTTTCTAAAACGAAATGACGTCGTAAGCTTTGCGAGTTAATCTAAACAAGTTCTGCAGTTGAGCTAATATTTGAGTACCAGTTGAATGGTTCAAATGGCTCCGAGCACTATGGGACTTAACATCTGTGGTCATCAGTCCCCTAGAACTTAGAACTACTTAAACCTAACTAACTTAAGGACATCACACACACCCATGACCGAGGCAGGATTCGAACCTGCGACCGTAGCGGTCACGCGGTTCCAGACTGAAGCGCCTAGAACCGCATGGCCACACCGGCCAGTACCAGCTGAGTTTAACACGTAGGTTGTAGAATCGTGTTAAGAGAAGAACATCAAGTTACAAACATACATTTTTAAAGCAGACTGTAGTTTTCGTAAGAAAACTCAAATGAATAAAAACAGTTGTTATCAACATAAATTAATACTTTATACTCACTGAAGCATTTTCAAAACGAGTGTTCTACTCTAAGAAAAGACGAACCGGATCGGCAGTGGTTAAAAACATATCATTTAGCTACGTCTGTTATTATTAGACCTGTTAAACCCCTTAAATTATACGTAAACTATTTAAACACTGATGGAACTGCACGCGAGACAAATTGTAATGTAATTACTTAGGCTTACATACAGTAAATAAGCAAATATATGGAAGATGTTTGTACTTATGCATGCACTGAGACATGTTCCTTTTCTCGTATGTTCCATCTACCGAACGAAAAACTGCAACCAAACACGGCACATGTTTTGACCATTATGTCAAAATTCTAAAGGTAATTTTGTTTTGTCAGTTTATTCGTATTTATCAGTAGACAACCAGCTATTTACAAGTCCTTTTGACTTTTGGCAGCAATGATTTGCACATGGTATTGCCAGTAAGGTACGACTGATCTGACACTCTGGTAGTAGTTTGTTTCACGCTGTAACATCTTAAATCTATTCCATTAGAACTGGTTTAAGGCAAACTGGATAATTCTGAATTCTGCCATCTTATTAAGAACATTATCACCATTTCTTTTTATTATGAAGGAAAGCTTCCATTTCTTCCTGATATCCATTGTTTTACTTTCTTCCGATTATATGAGAAATTTCAAGGTTCATTTTGGGTTTCAGAGGGTGGCCTGTGTCGTTATTCTACGTTGCAACTGGTGTGTTGTTACATTTTCCCAGTCTCTAGCAATCTGTATGTTTTTCAAATTTAGTTCTGAAATTTCTGCCTGTTTGGCCTGTGTAATATATGTTTAGACTGAAAGTAATTGTGTAAATGCCAGATGCGTCAAGATCTCTCTCTGCTGGTTTTATGTTATGAAGAAGCCTCGTACTTAAGTTGCTGGTAGTGCATAAGCTGATTTTTGCGCCTGTGTTTTTTAATAGCCCAGCTAATTTATCAGACATGGCATTTTTACTTATTTCGCTGTTGGGGAAAGCTATCTTAGTGACTTAATAGCTGAAATATTTATCAACCATATAGGGAATGAAATACTGAAAACTAAGAGGTGGAATCACAGGCAAAGTTAACTTCTATGAGAGCTATGTGGGTGACCCCCTTATTCTATTTGATGAAGTAACAACTTCCTTTAATAAATTGAATAGTCTGCTTGAAAAATGCAATTCAGCCTTGAATATCAAGAGAACAGGACAATACATTTTCTTCATAGGAAGATATTAAAACAGAAGTAACAGGTGTCTTTAGGTGTTCACCGAAAACCTGCTAGTACAAAAACCATTACGCATACATCACCTACAAAAAAGCTGCATATGATCAATGCTATACAGAACCCACAAATTTCTACTTCCACATGCATGAACCAAACTGAAAATAGAAACCATGAAATGGACTGCAAAATGGATATGCTCCTTCACTCATTAATACAATGTCACAACAGGTAAAAAACAAGCTGAACGAACAACTGCAAAATACACTTACAACAGACAGCGCCCCAGTAATGAAATATATGAAAATGACATCTTGGAATAATTTCAGATGAATTAGCTAGGTTATTCTGAAACACACTCGTAAAAATTAGCTTCAGCACAACTTAAGCAGGAGGGCCATCTGCGATATAAAACAATCACATACAGACAATGATATAAAACAATCACATACAGACAATGACGCGCTGGAACTTGCAAAATTGCCTGCAGCAAATGCGACGAATATTATATAGGCCAGACTGGCAGAAACGTCAAAATTCGATTTAAGGAACACGTAGATTGCTCAGGCTGGAGAAATGCAGCATATCAGCAAAACACAATACAGATATATGCTTTTCAAAACGAAGACAACCTTCAAATTTTACAAAAACTCAGAGAAAGTAAAACATTGAATATCGTGGAAGAAATGGATATTTTCATTGGTAATAACGAAATTGGTGGTAATATTCTTATAAGATGAGGATTAAAATTCAGAATCTTTAGTCAGCCTTAAATCAGTTTTAATGCAACAGATTTAGACGTGTAAAAACCAAACGTCTACCACACTGCCAGTATCACGAGTATTACTGGAAACGGTGGTGGACACCACAAGCTGCAAAGCGCCATGTTGTATTTAAGGTACACTGTTTACATCTATGAAGAAATGTCTGTGCAATGAAAGTACATCGAAAACAGTGTTAGATTAAGCAGTCCAATAATGTAAAGATAAACAACAGCTCCGCCAGTGTACCAATGATGCAGATGAGGCATTGGGACGTCAAGATCGTAGTGAACAACCAACATATAAAAAGTATATCACACGATTATCGCACTATAACAACTGATGCAAAACCATCTGAAACCCAAGCAGGATGTGGTGTTAGTCACAACAACGAGAGACAGCTCCACACCAGCTGGAGACAAAACTGGAAATAGATTCCTAGTCATCCGCTGCCCAGCGCCTCCTCCAAATATCCCAATAGCCACTCCAGCATCAGAACAGTGAAAGAAACAGTTCTAATTTCATTTAGACTAAGATTTATCTTTAGGTAACCTCTTCCTGGTGGTCTATATAGGAAGTAGGGTTGTTTCCCCTGCTCTTCCAGCACACACAGTTACCACAATGAATGTTGAACTGACCCACAGTCTACAGTCCGAAAGCTTTTCAAAGCAAGTACCGGCATAAAAACATTTTTATATGTATTATGTCTCGCATTCGCCCGACACTCGACTTTTTAGGATTTTTCGATTCTTTCGACGCGAGATTTTCCATGACTTGTGTTTTCTATCATTGCGAGTACACTCCTGGAAATGGAAAAAAGAACACATTGACACCGGTGTGTCAGACCCACCATGCTTGCTCCAGACACTGCGAGAGGGCTGTACAAGCAATGATCACACGCACGGCACAGCGGACACACCAGGAACCGCGGTGTTGGCCGTCGAATGGCGCTAGCTGCGCAGCATTTGTGCACAGCCGCCGTCAGTGTCAGCCAGTTTGCCGTGGCATACGGAGCTCCATCGCAGTCTTTAACACTGGTAGCTTGCCGCGACAGCGTGGACGTGAACCGTATGTGCAGTTGACGGACTTTGAGCGAGGGCGTATAGTGGGCATGCGGGAGGCCGGGTGGACGTACCGCCGAATTGCTCAACATGTGGGGCGTGAGGTCTCCACAGTACATCGATGTTGTCGCCAGTGGTCGGCGGAAGGTGCACGTGCCCGTCGACCTGGGACCGGACCGCAGCAACGCACGGATGCACGCCAAGACCGTAGGATCCTACGCAGTGCCGTAGGGGATTGCACCGCCACTTCCCAGCAAATTAGGGACACTGTTGCTCCTGGGGTATCGGTGAGGACCATTCGCAACCGTCTCCATGAAGCTGGGCTACGGTCCCGCACACCGTTAGGCCGTCTTCCGCTCACGCCCCAACATCGTGCAGCCCGCCTCCAGTGGTATCACGACAGGTGTGAATGGAGGGACGAATGGAGACGTTTCGTCTTCAGCGATCAGAGTCGCTTCTGCCTTGGTGCCAATGATGGTCGTATGAGTGTTTGGCGCCGTGCAGTTGAGCGCCACAATCAGGACTGCATACGACCGAGGCACACAGGGCCAACACCCGGCATCATGGTGTGGGGAGCGATCTCCTACACTGGCCATACACCTCTGGTGATCGTCGAGGGGACACTGAATAGTGCACGGTACATCCAAACCGTCATCGAACCCATCGTTCTACCATTCCTAGACCGGCAAGGGAACTTGCTGTTCCAACAGGACAATGCACGTCCGCATGTATCCCGTGCCACCCAACGTGCTCTAGAAGGTGTAAGTCAACTACCCTGGCCAGCAAGATCTCCGGATCTGTCCCCCATTGAGCATGTTTGGGACTGGATGAAGCGTCGTCTCACGCGGTCTGCATGTCCAGCACGAACGCTGGTCCAACTGAGGCGCCAGGTGGAAATGGCATGGCAAGCCATTCTACAGGACTACATCCAGCATCTCTACGATCGTCTCCATGGGAGAATAGCAGCCAGCATTGCTGCGAAAGGTGGATATACACTGTACTAGTGCCGACATTGTGCATGCTCTGTTGCCTGTGTCTATGTGCCTGTGGTTCTGTCAGTGTGATCATGTGATGTATCTGACCCCAGGAATGTGTCAATAAAGTTTCCCCTTCCTGGGACAATGAATTCACGGTGTTCTTATTTCAATTTCCAGGAGTGTATATTCACGAGTCAAATGAAACGACATCTTACATTATTTTGTAGTTCAATATTGATTTCCATTTATAATCATGTTACTAGTTTCGTTGTCTCACTTCAGGTCCTGCTAATGCTTTGCAAGCTCTTCACAGTGAGATCTGAATCAATGTCCTAGCGAAACGGATTTCCACGTTACACTGTTTTCTATTTTTGTACATCTCTGCTTCGTAATAATAACGTGCATGCGACTACACTAGTACCGTGACGTCACAGGCAAAAAACAATAGGCCTACTGCGTACGGAGCATGTACAGACATAATATGTCCATTGTGTGCTCAACCACAGTTTATTTTATTTATTTACTCATTTATCCTTGCAAGATAAGGGTTATTAGGCACTCTCCTACATCTAACCAAGCGTCCTACATACTCGTGTTTTACACTGCATGTACACTGAAGCGCCAAAGGAACTGGTATAGGCATACGTATTCAAATACAGAGATACATAAACGAGCAGAATACGGCACTGCGGTCGGCAACGTCTATGTAAGACAACAAGTGTCTGGGGCAGTTGTTAGAACTGTTACTGCTGCTACAATGGCAGGTTATCAAGGCTTAATTGAGTCTGAATGTACTGTCATAGTCGAAACATTAGCGACGGACATAGCATCTTCGAAGTAGTGATGAAGTGGGGATCTTCTCGTACGACCACTTCAAGAGTGTATCGTGAATATCAGGAATCAGGTAAAACATCAAATCTCCGACATCGACGCGGCCGGAAAAATATCGTGCAAGAACGGGACCGACGACGACTGAGGAGAATCTTTCATCGTGACAGAAATGCAACCCTTCCGCAAATTGCTGCACATTTCAGTGCTGGGCCATCACAAGTGTCAGAGTGAGAACCATACAACGATGTGGGCTTTCGGACCCGCAGGCCCACTCGTATACCCTTGATGACAGGACGACACAAAGCTCTACCCCTCAACTGGACTCGTCAACACCGACATTGGACCATTGATGGCTGGAAACATGTTTCCAGGTCGGACGAGTCTCGTTTCAAATTGTATCGAGCGGATGGACGTGTACGGGTATGGAGAGAACCTCATGAATTCATGTACCCTGCATGTCAGCAGGGGACTGTGCAAGCTGTTGGAGGCTGTGTAATGGAGAGGGGACGGGGGGGGGGGAGGGGTGCAGTTGGGCTGATATAGGGACCCTGATACATCTAGATTCGACTATGAAAGGTGACACGTACGTAAGCATCCCGTCTGATCACCTACATCCATTCATGTCCATTGTGCATTCCGACGGACTTCGGCAATTCCAGCAGGACAACGCGACACCTCACACGTCCAGAATTGCTACAGAATGGTTCCAGGAACACTCTTATGAGTTTAAACACTTCCGCTGACCACCAGACTCCCCAGACATGAACATTATTGAGCATATCTGAGTTGCCTTACAACGTACTGTTTAGAAGAGATTTCCATCCCCTCGTACTATTGAGGGTTAATGGACAGCCGTGCAGAATTCGTGGTGTCAGTTCCCTCCAGCACTACTTCAGACATTAGTTGAGTCCATGCCACATCGTGTTGCCGCACTTCTGTCTGCTCGAGAGTGCCCTACACGATATTCACTGATGAATTCTTCTCGGATTATCAGCCGAGTGGTGGCGTCGTCTTGTCGCAACGCTTCAGTGAGTTTCGCCAGAATATGATAACCCGAGAATAATTCATCAGGTGTGCCAGTTTCTTTGGCTCTTCAGTGTATTACAGTAAGCACGTTATAGCAAATTTAGAAAATAATAATTACAATAATGCAGATAAAAGAAAACATGCGAGCTGCTTATATTCGTACATGATAAATGCAACAATAGCTAGAGATTACTATAATGTAACTTTTTAATTATAAATGCTAGAAGCAGTGGGCAAGGAGGGAGAGAAAAAGGAATGTAATAACACACAGTTACAGAATATAAGAGAGAATAAAATGCCGTGACTTGATGAGAAAGGAAAAGAGAAAGAAGCGTAACTGGAAGAACATAGGAGCATTGGCTCTACTATTGGTCACAGAGAATGTTGACCATGTATTTGCATTCTTGGGAAAACACAATGAGGGTGACTGAAGAGACTGCTGCAGCTTCTTCTTCGAAGCAGCAGGACGCCGAATTGCGAGAGAAGTGCATGGAAGCTTATTGCAGAGGCAGGAAGCAACAACAGTGAAGGAGTTTGCAAATGTTTTCGTGTTAGGAATGTGTGCAGCTACGATACTACATAAGTAATACCTTGTGTTTCGATTATTATGAGACGAAATGTATTTAATCTGGTGCTGGGGTGCTTGCATACTGAGGAGCCGGTGAAGTAGACATAACGTGTGGTAGTCCGTTTACTTGTCTGGCCACAACCAACCTAACTGGTTGTATGAAACGCTGACTTGATCCTATCGACGAATGTTGCAGATGTAGCGTGCACAAGAATTCTTAATTATCTGTAACCGTCTTGTGTTTTCATTACTTGTGCCATGATGAATTACATGAAAGTAATGGAGATTCGATAGAAAAAGTGATTGCCCTAGTTCGCGTTTCAAGCGGAACTCATTCCGCACATGGTGACGGTACTCTCTGCCTACTTGAGATGCTCAGCCAAAGCTACATCTAAGTTCTTCACTGCTTTCCGATACGGAATTGGGATACCATCAAGCTGAATGAGAGGCAGATGTCTTTCACCCATGTTATCACTGAAGACAGATGGTCATTCATCCGGATAAACGTAGTATTTATGCCTTCAGGTCTGGAGTTAGGTAGATCTGGACGTCGTTGGCATGGAAATTATATTTACGAGAAGGAAAAACCGACACGTGGAATACAACAATAGGCGTAAGACTGACGGCTGTGCGCTCCTGAAGGAACATGCACCCGGACGATTTTTATTTATACAGACAACAAACTGCAATCCGTTCACGCATAATTAATCTCGTAGTTTTTAGAGATTGAAATCTGACGGCATTTTAGATATTTCAATATCACCTACCTGTGTCATGTGCCTCGCCCATCTCGATGTGACTGATTTCATTATTCTTCTAATAGGTGGGCCTTTACACCTCTCATGATTGTACCTTCTCTGAAACTTCTTCTTTCACAGGTTGGGCCAACACTTCTTCGAAGGATTTGTCTGACAAAGGCATTTAGTATTCCAATATTTTCCCATGTTAATGACCCAATGTCTGAGGCATAGGTAAGCAAGCGCTGGTTTTATGTATAGTTAATTTAATTATACGAGTTAAAAACCCTGAGAAAAATTTTTTTTTAAATGTAGAAGTAGAGTGTGTGGGTTGCTATCAACCTCTATTTAATTTCATAAGAGGTGTTATTTGAGTGGGTGAATGTAGATCCCAGATATTTAAACTGATAATGTCTCTCAAAAGCGTAATTTACTAGTGTTTTTGAGACACGTTCTCTAGGCGTCCATTCCCAGCAGCCGTATATTATGTTTTTCAGCTGGTAAACACATTCAGCACTATGGCCACACGCCATACGGGCGGGCCTGTGTTGGCCTTGCGGACCGCGCCCGTATCCCGTACGGGCGCAGCCTTTCCATCCGCTGAAATTTGTTTTCCCGCATGCTACACCACTGCTGGCTCTAGGAGATAAATGCAGAGATAAATGGCTCAGATGTTGGTCGTGGACAAAAAATGTCTATCAGGAGAGAAAATACCTGTGTTAAACACTCTAGTAGCTGGCAGTGCGCCGGAGACCTAAATTAAAACTTAGAACATTTTACAATCAATCCTGTCGGAGGAATATCCGCAGCTGAGCATTGTAGCAGAGGTTAAAAATGCCGTTTCATTTGTAAGGTTCTTGTTATTTTAAAATTCGACAGGATTCGGGCTCTTATATGCCCATCATCAGGTGTTATAACATTGTGCTGTGACCTGGAGCGCCGCGGTGGCCCAGTACAAGACGCGGTGTATCACCAGCTAGGGCAGAGCACACACTCCGTCTCACAGCACAAAGTTATAACACCTGATGGTGGACATATAAGAGCCCGAAACCAGTCGTGTTTCAAATAAAAAGAACCTTACAACTGAAGCGGTATTTTCAACCCCTGTTAGAACTTTTTAACGTATTGACCAAATTGACCAGACCAGACGCCGTCTTCAAGTAACCCCCCGAGACAAGGGCTTAGCAGTACCCTTCGCAGGCATGCACCCAGAGCCGAGAGACCCCTAGACTAGAGTGACCACATAGACGCATTCGTATTTCATGAGATTAAATGTCTTGAAACACTGCGTACGGCCCTTCAGCCGTGACATATGTGGGAGGGGTTGCAAGCCCAATAAATTTTGTGCTACCGGAGGGAGCCGGTACCAGCATATACAGGAGTGGAGGTGGCAAATGGACTCATTCACAGGATACAGGACAGCAGCTCTTAATGGAATATACGCAGTTTGCTGGACGAGGGAACGCTTGCCATAAATAACTTTTTTAGAGTTCAGGTGTGGTCTTTTGGCCATGAGAAGTGTGGTAACGACCAGGGACCTATATACGTGTTGAGAAGCTGAAGATGTTTACACAGGACGTCAATTCCTAACTGTCTGTACGTTGTTTACCAGGCAAGGGAATTCCAGTAACAATAACTTGCTCGTGGTCTTCCTGCCCTGAGAACTGTGGACGGTATTAGACAGTTAAAAAAAGATGTTGAATGATAATCAGTTTTGTGGAAAGAAGGGATTGGGTAGCCGGCCGCTGTGACCAAGCGGTTCTAGGCGCTTCAGTTCGGAACCGCGCTGCTGCTACTGTCGCAGGTTTGAATTATGACTCGGGCATGGATGTGTGTGATGTCCTTAGGTTAGTTAGGTTTAAGTAGTTCTAAGTCAAGGGGACCGATGACAACAGTGACGTCAGACATCGATAGTCTGTAATAAATAGAAACATCTATCCTCATGCAAAACCGGTGGTGCCCTGAGGAAGGCCGTTGCAATTCGGCCGAAACGTCGGTTTTAGTTTGTTATTGTTCTTAGTTTTTAGCAATGACGTGGCATAATACCAAGAAGAATTTTAATCATTATGACACCGGCCGCGGAAGTCTACTTTCTTATATTAACCTGTGATCTCCCAATGTTAATCACTTAAATATGTTTCCGAGACAAACGTATTCCCGAAATTACATTACTCTATCTTAATTATATTTTGGTGATAAGATTTTCCTCTGTCATCGTATATGTATGTTTTGTTGGCGAAAATGAAAGTTCTCGACAAATTTCATTACATTCCCACGGCTACCGCTCCAAATCCTTTTAGTTTATAGGCAGATGCCGCACTCAAGAGCAAATTAAGATATTTTAATTTAGTAGATACCAGAAGTCAATCTGTACGCCTTCCAACAGTGTCTTACAAACAACCCCTTAAGTGCGAGCTCGCAAGTTCAGTTTTTAGTAAGGGTCATTTGACGGTGTTGTGATAACAATTATGAAAGGACAAATATCAGCCGGAGATCGACGGCATTCAAGAAATATTCAAAACAAACCGCTAACTTGCACAATGAACACCGAAGAATAATGGTGCGCCACAGTCATCACAAAGATTCACACAATCAACATCGAAGACGTACTTCTTGGGAGTTACAAACCATGCAGGACATTCAGCAATGTACCCACTCTTAAAGAACGCAAGCAGAATCATGTGTGTGTAACAAGTTGTTGAGAACTGATGGAATGTGATGGCACGCAACCGAATGACAAACAGTCTGTCATGGAGCCTACTGTGAAACTGGCTATCACTTAAGGCGTAGCTGCAGATAGTGCGATAATATGTTTCATACGCGCGGAAAAGATAAAGATCCAGAGGCTGAATTTGGTCATTGGTTCCAAGTGATATGAACTGCAATGTCACGTACTTTTCAGGAGGGACAGTCAGCTCTAACGAAGTATGATTTTTATACGCAGACCAGGAATCAAGCAAATCCAAGTCATTTTGACCAGCTATTGGCCAGAAGCAGTACTCATAACATAATCTCTTGCTTGCTGTGACGTAAACATTCCTTTCTGTCCTTGCAAGATCACGACGCGAGAAAGAATACCGGGGGACAGAGAACCTCCAACTTCTGGCAGCACAATAAATAACTTCCCAGTCACTGTAGCATCCAGATTAACAGTTGGCATAATTGTATCGAATGCGTTAAGGCATTGATGTTAGTTGATCTTGATACAACTCTCTGTATACCTCTAACTTCCAAGGTTACTTTCAGATGCAGAATCCGTTTGGTCGGAATTAACAACAAATTCTTTAGTGAAGATGGGCTATGTTTATACATCGCTTCTATAAATTTTCGGGCCGATTCCGTTGCTTGCTGTGCAGCGTCAAGTTGATGCTTTGTTTGAAATTAAGTTATCTTACGTCATACGGTTTTGTAGCACAGTTTGAAATTAAGCAGCTATCTACTGCTTCCCTTGAAATCAATGACATCTATGTCGCTCTCAAAAACATAGTGGGTCACTGTCATGCACATCCTGTAAATTGTATCGACCACTCTCGAGAAGCGCAAACACCAGTTTTTGTAACAAGTATGCCTTTTCCTCCTTTGAATATCCGCGACTTTTATTATGGTCTGCACGCTCATACTGCTGTGGAATTTGTCAAAAATCTGTTCATAATTATTCTTTTTTGTTTTACTATGCTGCTGATCATCTTCCATGTACGTAATTGTGTTTAGTACCTGCTCCTTGGACAACGAATAGCCTTTACTACATTTCACTGGAGACGGGATTTGTGGCTCCTCGTCCGAGAAGGATGATTGACTACATGGCTCGATACCTGTTTCGGTATCCCTTTCACTTATTAACATTGTCAGACCGTCTGGGTACAACTGTGTACATAACATTTTACTGAGTCTTAGCTGCAACAGAAGTATATTCTCCTAGTGGAAACCTGAGGTACACATTTGTGAATGTTCATCATTTACATTATGAGCAAGTACTGCCAACTGTTGGGCTTCACTATGAAAATATCAGAAAGTCAGTGTAGCAGAAAGCAGAAGCTCGTTACCACCAGAATAGACAAATGTGGTTAGTTCGCTATATTCTACTGCATAACTGAATTTTTCATTATTTTGCATGGCACTTATTGAATGATCATTTTGCTGTTTATTACAATACAGAATATTTGGTATTCACTGCATAAAATTAAGTCAAATGTACAAAGTATGTTTTGAAAATGGGTACATATTTTTGTATAAAACTGGAATTTAAAATCATTAACGAATGACCTAAGAGCGTTACTGTATAAATAAAAATTTTCCTTCCTCCAGAGAAAATTCAGGTCTGAAAGGGTTAAGCACCATCGTCATCATTGTACTCTTCATGTACAGTCGAGGGTATACGACACCACACATTCCACTGGCTCATCTTGCAAAAATCCTAATATTTCATCTGCCTCTTCTTTCTCACTCTGCGAAATTCCTTAGGTTCCTTTCTGACGAAATGGCAACTTCGGCAAGTGTTGTTGTAGATGTAATGCAATGTTTGTTTTGTTTATCGTTGCCATTGATGTCCTTCGTGTCAACACCATTAGCACTGTAGCACTGTTGTGAGCCACTCCTCGACTAAGCAGCTGCGTTGTGTTGCCTCAAGCCTTGATCACCAGTCCCGCCTCCTGTAGTCATTAGCAGTCAAGTCAGTGTTGTTGCATCGTAGACAGTATGTGGGCGTCACTGGCCATTTGCGACAACGCAATCAAGCGGTTCCTCGTTAGTGAGGGTAATGGACACAGCCAGTGGTGATCCGTACGTCAGTCGAGAACGTCCATGTCGACTTTATGTGGTGTTATTCGGGGGAAACACTAGTAGCCTCCGTACTACATGCACGAATTGTTTACCTTTTTATTATCTTTGCGGCTGCATTGTAGCATGAGAGTGACAAAAGCTAAAGACGTTGCTAGCCATGGAAATCTCAACACCGGGAACGATAATCCATAATGAAATTTTACTTGTTGAGTATAGACAGCATAGTAGGATGCATACTTGATTAATTTTTTGGAGATTGGGGACACATAGTACAGTGAGCGGAACTGAACCAGTCGGGAAAGACTTCAGGACTGGCAGTGCTGGCCAACTGGTCGAGAGCGTCGACGAGTCGCCAGAGAAAAACTGGTGGACAACGCGAGAGAACGACAAACAACGGAGACGGCATGGCGGAATAACAAGTCCAAAGGGAAAACCAAGATCGAATACTAAGACGTAGCGAATTCAGAAGACCACGATGTGTGGAGAGATCTATACGGTAATGCAGAGAAATCACAACCAATGGACAGAACGGCCACGATGCTAGGTTTAAAGGGCGGCCATGAGCAAATTAGTATTTTATTTATATAATGACGGTCGACATAAAACATACCAAAAATTCTGCAATCCTCGTGCAACCAAAATTTACAGAATGTGCAACGTAATTCCTTTTGCTGCTTTCTGGTAGAAGTCTGCTCACTCCTTACACATATCTAGGGATACTTTTGTTGATTCCTGTGTCGTCATCCAGGTCGTCGGGATCTGAAACGTTGTGGATGCTAAGTCATTTGGAGGAAAATACAATCAAAATTGAAATGCTTTCATATTTTCAAAATTATTGTTTGATTTGTGCGGAAAGTATCCTTAGCGAAAAAAAAATTGAGGCATATGTACCGCATTTTATATCGCCAGGTAACCCGATCTGAAGGTGAGCGACGCCGTTAAGCGTAAATTCATGACCTTGATAGCCAAGAACTGCACACTAGAATCAAAACACGCCCAATACAACTTAATGTTAATACAACACTCAAACATTTGGTAGTACCTGCCTATTTAGAATAAGCTAAGAAGCAATCGTGACCCGGGAAAGGGTTTGAATGGATATTCATAGACTTACCTTAGCTATTGTCTCAAAGCTTACGTAAAAGTTCCTTGATCGAAACCTAAATACTTTCTTTTGTTATGCCCTGGCGTTCCACTGAGCAACTGCAGTGCCGATACGCCACACTATGTCGGTGTTTGCCGAAACTACGGGGGATGTGCCGTCTATACTGCATGTGGCTTCTCTCCCGGATTTACCGTGTGCAAGTAATTAATTAAATGACTAACTAAACATACCGCACCAGGTTCCACGCTCTCATTTTCTTTAACTTTGTAACCACTCAGAGAAAACTTTACACAATTCCACACTCCACAAATATTTACCTTAGTTATCCACTCAGCAAAAATACGTAAATGATACAACGAACTCACGACAGGCTCTCCACCTGCATGTTCCTAAATTACGCGCAGTTCGATTAAAATTGATGTTTTAGTTAATGACTAGACACACAGAACTGGGTCAGATGGACACTGATGGAAAGCAAGTAAGTTTTACACTCCTGGAAATGGAAAAAAGAACACATTGACACCGGTGTGTCAGACCCACCATACTTGCTCCGGACACTGCGAGAGGGCTGTACAAGCAATGATCACACGCATGGCACAGCGGACACACCAGGAACCTCGGTGTTGGCCGTCAAATGGCGCTAGCTGCGCAGCATTTGTGCAACGCCGCCGTCAGTGTCAGCCAGTTTGCCGTGGCATACGGAGCTCCATCGCAGTCTTTAACACTGGTAGCATGCTGCGACAGCGTGGACGTGAACCGTATGTGCAGTTGACGGACTTTGAGCGAGGGCGTATAGTGGGCATGCGGGAGGCCGGGTGGACGTACCGCCGAATTGCTCAACACGTGGGGCGTGAGGTCTCCACAGTACATCGATGTAGTCGCCAGTGGTCGGCGGAAGGTGCACGTGCCCGTCGACCTGGGACCGGACTGCAGTGACGCACGGATGCACGCCAAGACCGTAGGATCCTACGCAGTGCCCTAGGGGACCGCACCGCCACTTCCCAGCAAATTAGGGACACTGTTGCTCCTGGGGTATCGGCGAGGACCATTCGCAACCGTCTCCATGAAGCTGGGCTACGGTCCCGCACACCGTTAGGCCGTCTTCCGCTCACGCCCCAACATCGTGCAGCCCGCCTCCAGTGGTGTCGCTACAGGCGTGAATGGAGGGACGAATGGAGACGTGTCGTCTTCAGCGATGAGAGTCGCTTCTGCCTTGGTGCCAATGATGGTCGTATGCGTGTTTGGCGCCGTGCAGGTGAGCGCCACAATCAGGACTGCATACGACCGAGGCACACAGGGCCAACACCCGGCATCATGGTGTGGGGAGCGATCTCCTACACTGGCCGTACACCTCTGGTGATCGTCGAGGGGACACTGAATAGTGCACGGTACATCCAAACCGTCATCGAACCCATCGTTCTACCATACCTAGACCGGCAAGGGAAGTTGCTGTTCCAACAGGACAATGCACGTCCGCATGTATCCCGTGCCACCCAACGTGCTCTAGAAGGTGTAAGTCAACTACCCTGGCCAGCAAGATCTCTGGATCTGTCCCCCATTGAGCATGTTTGGGACTGGATGAAGCGTCGTCTCACGCGGTCTGCATGTCCAGCACGAACGCTGGTCCAACTGAGGCGCCAGGTGGAAATGGCATGGCAAGCCGTTCCACAGGACTACATCCAGCATCTCTACGATCGTCTCCATGGGAGAATAGCAGTCTGCATCGCTGCGAAAGGTGGATATACACTGTACTAGTGCCGACATTGTGCATGCTCTGTTGCCTGTGTCTATGTGCCTGTGGTTCTGTCAGTGTGATCATGTGATGTATCTGACCCCAGGAATGTGTCAATAAAGTTTCCCCTTCCTGGGACAATGAATTCACGGTGTTCTTATTTCAATTTCCATGAGTGTATTAACGGATCATGTTGAATCTCTCTGATGGGGACTTACGATTGAATGAGTGTCCTAGCGCTCGAAACGAAAAGCCGACAACCTACAGTACCTTTCCTGTGACGACAGATGTGTATGGTTTCTACACTGAATCACATTGAGCTACTTAAACAGACTAGCCAACACATTTGACTGATTATTTACTCGTAATCGACAAAAAATGATAGAAATTATTGCTTTTGAAAAACTGGGATAAATTTATTTGTTTTCTTTAACCTACAACGACAAATTTATTGAGTTGTATACAGAAAAATTAGTTAGGTGCGGCGACGAGACGTGATCGACCTATAAGGATCATCAGATTCAAGACTGCCGCGTGGTGTAGCCGTGCAGTCTAGGGCGCCTAGTCACGGTTCGCGCAGCTGATCCCATAGGAGGTTCGAGTCCTCCCTCGGGGATTGTGTGTGTTGTCCTTAGTGTAAGTTAGTTTAACTTAGATTATGTAGTGTGTAAGCCTAGGGACCGATGACCTTAGCAGTTTGGCTCCATAGGAACTTACCACAAATTTCCAAAATTTAAGTCTGCTACTCACTTTTACATCCAAGCATATTTTACAAGTTCATTTTTTTAATGAATTAATTTAGAATGTGATCCTCCATTCTTGAAGAAATAACAGTTAACTATATTTGATAGTTCCACTGTAGCTGAGCTAGTGTAAGGAGTACTGCTTCCAAAACTATAACATCACTTGCTTTTCGAAACACCGATAATTTTCAGTATCCAAACGCAAAAACACAGTGCTGTGAACTGGATTAAAGGACAGAACGCATTATACTAGGACCCTCCCTTAAGAGCAGTCACGTGCATTTTCTCTGGTATTTCAACAGATACTTGCCATTTCGTTTTTGCATCCCGCAGATGGAGTCAGCCCAAACAATTACTATTCGTTATGTCTTTCATGAGATTCCCAGTGACAGCAGAAAGTGTCGGTATATTTCCCATTACAAACAAAATTATTGTTAAATTGGAACTTTCCACGCCCATTCGATAGAGCACACCCAAATTAGTCTAGTCCGATATTCGTTCTATCCATACGGATTAACAGGGACAGTGAAATACAAAGAATAAACAGCAATCCAGAAACGACTGAGTAGCGGCGCGTGCTTCACCGTAACAGTCAGCGCTCGCCAGGGCAGTGCTGCGCTGCTGGAGTATTGTTTATTCTTCGTGTTTGACTGTCCGTGTTAATACACATCTACAGGGCGTTCGCAAATTCCCATCACAAACTCATCAAGATGAGTGACTGTGGCACTCTAAGGAGGCACCACAAACCCGAGTTGGAAGAGGTCGTACTGCAGCGCCTAGCAGAGAACTCGTCAACGATTATGTGACCAATTTCTTTGGCTATTAAGGAGTGGCACGCGTAATAAATTAATTGTAAAATGGTCATGTTACCAACATATTTTCGAATGGTATGTTTCCGGACACAGGTACCAAATCAAAATGTTTTCTACTCACTCCCATCTATGAGTCCTAGAAGTTTGTATCGGGAATTTCGTAACACTATGTGAAAAATTAATTACTTACTAGACTAATCTGGGACCACTCTGATGTATGGGCATCTACAATTCTGTTTTTGTAATAATTTTGTTTGTAAGGGGAAACAAACTGATGCTTTCCGTGAACACTGAGCATAGCATGAAAGAGGTGATGTGCACTATTTGATTGGACTCATTCCAGCTACACAATGCATAATCGGAATTCCAGATATATTCTGCAACACCAGAGAAAATACGCCTGACGGCTCTCTGGTGAGACACCCTGTTTGCTGACAGACGAAACAAGAAACAAGGAACATCTTTTGGCTGTACGTCACTGCACGGCTTGCAGCTTTGAAAAAAAAAGGTACAAAGACTTATTATTACCTATGATTACGTGATAAGCAAGTGTCTAACTAAAAAACTGGAAGGAAGTTTACTACAAAAATTTCAACAGTTATCCATAAAAGACAAAGAAAAAGTATTTATTTCACATTATTTCGAGGATAATGACGAGTAAACTGAAGTACCTGGTCACCATAAAAGTCTTAGTTTTGAACAGTTTGTCACCAATGGATACTCGTTAAAAAATGATCACAGTTAAAGAACTCTGCTGGTTCATTCTCAATTGGTAACATATGCCTAATTCAAATATGGTCGACCTCGAAGATCATCCAAGCGAAGTACTCCATAAAAGTACAGCCACAGACAGAAGCATCTACATCTACATCAACATCTACATTTATACTCCGCAAGCGACCCAACTTTGTGTGACGGAGGACACTTTACGTCCCACTGTCATTAACTCCCATTCCTGTTCCAGTCGCGTGTGGTTCGCAGGAAGAACGACTGCCGGACAGCCTCCCTGTGCGCTCGAATCTCTCTAATTTTACATTCGTGGTGTGCTCGGGAGGTAAAAGTAGGGGGAAGCAATATATTCGATACCTCATCCAGAAACGCACCCTCTCGAAACCTGGCGAGCAAGATACACCTCGATGCAGAGCGCCTCTCTTGCAGAGACTGCCACTTGAGTTTGCTAAACATCTCCGTAACGCTATCGCGCTTACCAAATTACCCTGTGACGAAACGCGCCGCTCTTCTTTGGATCTTCCCTATGTCCTCTGTCAACCCGACCTGGTACGGATCCCACACTGATGAGCAATACGCAAGTATGGTCGAACGACTGTTTTGTAAGCCACTTCCATTGTTGATTGACTACATTTTATAAGGACTCTCCCAATGACTCTCAACCTGACACCTGCGTTACCAACAATTAATTTTATATGATCATTCCACTTCAAATCGCTCCGTAAGCAAACTCACAGATACGCTCCTGGAAATGGAAAAAAGAACACATTGACACCGGTGTGTCAGACCCACCATACTTGCTCCAGACACTGCGACAGGGCTGTAGAAGCAATGATCACACGCAGGGCACAGCGGACACACCAGGAACCGCGGTGTTGGCCGTCAAATGGCGCTAGTTGCGCAGCATTTGTGCACCGCCGCCGTCAGTGTCAGCCAGTTTGCCGTGGAATACGGAGCTCCATCGCAGTCTTTAACACTGGTAGCATGCCGCGACAGCGTGGACGTGAACCGTATGTGCAGTTGACGGACTTTGAGCGAGGGCGTATAGTGGGCATGCGGGAGGCCGGGTGGACGTACCGCCGAATTGCTCAACATGTGGGGCGTGAGGTCTCCACAGTACATCGATGTTGTCGCCAGTGGTCGGCGGAAGGTGCACGTGCCCGTCGACCTGGGACCGGACCGCAGCGACGCACGGATGCACGCCAAGACCATAGGATCCTACGCAGTGCCGTAGGGGACCTCACCGCCACTTCCCAGCAAATTAGGGACACTGTTGCTCCTGGGGTATCGGCGAGGACCATTCGCAACCGTCTCCATGAAGCTGGGCTACGGTCCCGCACACCGTTAGGCCGTCTTCCGCTCACGCCCCAACATCGTGCAGCCCGCCTCCAGTGGTGTCGCGACAGGTATGAATGGAGGGACGAATGGAGACGTGTCGTCTTCAGCGATGAGAGTCGCTTCTGCCTTGGTGCCAATGATGGTCGTATGCGTGTTTGGCGCCGTGCAGGTGAGCGCCACAATCAGGACTGCATACGACCGAGGCACACAGGGCCAACACCCGGCATCATGGTGTGGGGAGCGATCTCCTACACTGGCCGTACACCTCTGGTGATCGTCGAGGGGACACTGAATAGTGTACGGTACATCCAAACCGTCATCGAGCCCATCGTTCTACCATTCCTAGACCGGCAAGGGAACTTGCTGTTCCAACAGGACAATGCACGTCCGCATGTATCCTGTGCCACCGAACGTGCTCTAGAAGGTGTAAGTCAACTACCCTGGCCAGCAAGATCTCCGGATCTGTCCCCTATTGAGCATGTTTGCGACTGAATGAAGCGTCGACTCACGCGGTCTGCACGTCCAGCACGAACGCTGGTCCAACTGAGGCGCCAGGTGGAAATGGCATGGCAAGCCGTTCCACAGGACTACATCCAGCATCTCTACTATCGTCTCCATGGGAGAATAGCAGCCTGCATTGCTGCGAAAGGTGGATATACACTGTACTAGTGCCGACATTGTGCATGCTCTGTTGCCTGTGTCTATGTGCCTGTGGTTCTGTCAGTGTGATCATGTGATGTATCTGACCCCAGGAATGTGTCAATAAAGTTTCCCCTTCCTGGGACAATGCATTCACGGTGTTCTTATTTCAATTTCCAGGAGTGTATTTTACAGACGTAACTGTTACCAGTGTTTGTTCCGCTATCATATAATCATACAATAAGTGATCCTTCTTTCTATGTATTCGCAATACATTACATTTGTCTACGTTAAGCGTCAGTTGCCACTCCCTGCACCAAGTGCCTGTTTGCTGCAGATCTTCCTGCATTTCGCCGCAATTTTCTAATGCTGCAACTTCTCTGTATACTACAGCAACATCCGCCAAAAGCTGCATGGAACTTCCGACACTATCTACTAGGTTATTTATATAGATTGTGAAAAGCAATGGTCCCATAACACTCCCCTGTGACACGCCAGAGGTTACTTTAACAGCTGGTCTGATATTCCGTAGGCTCTTACTTGGTTTATCAGGCGACAGTGCGGAACTGTATCGAACGCCTTCCGGCTGTCAAGGAAAATGGCATCTACCTGGAAGCCTGTATCTAATATTCTCTGGGTCTCATGAACAAATAAAGCGAGTTGGGTCTCATACGATCGCTGTTTTCGGAATCCATGTTGATTCCTACAGAGTATATTCTGGGTTTCCAGAAATGACATGATACGCGAGCAAAAAACATGTTCTAAAGTTCTACAACAGATCGATGTCATAGATATAGGCCTATAGTTTTGCGCATCTGCTCGACGACCATTCTTGAAAACTGGAACTACCTGTGCTCTTTTACAATCATCTGGAACCTTCCGTTCCTCTAGAGACTTACGGTACACGGGTGTTAGAAGGGGGCAAGTTCTTTCGCGTACTGTGTGTAGAATCGAATTGGTATCCCTTTAGGTCCAGTGGACTTTCCTCTGTTGAGTGATTTCAGTTGCTTTTCTGTTCCTTGGACACTTATCTGGTGCGGCTGGCAGTTAAAGGCGTATGACGCATCTGACAGGCTCAGTGCCATATCCGGAAGGAGACGATGCAAACAGGAGCTAAAAAGGAACCGTGTTCATAGTCCTCGATTTGCAAAACAAATGGAAAGTATACTCTCGCAATTTTCCAAGCTTAAGACTGAAGTGCGAATACGTCAAAGTGTGTACAGTAATTCGTAAACTGATTTTGTTTGTGACGTGTTTGTGTAATTTTAAATTTGCCAAATATATAAAAAAAGGGTTCAGTTTGTTTGAATGGCATGTGGAGGGGATGGGTTTCAATTCCCGGTACTGCGACGGACTTTTCCTTGGTGCTAGTACTGGTATGAGGTCCACTCAGGACTCGTGATGCCAAGAAGCTATTCGAATGAGAAGTTGCGGTTCCAAGGTCCAGAGGCCGATGACTGCCGCGAGAACGGAGTGCTCATCCCACGCCTCTCTACACCACGTCCAAATGGCTGTACTGGATGTGGACGACGCGGAGGCCGGTGACTCCCTGCAGCGGCCAGAACAGCGGAGCTTTCCTGTATCCTTTCCACGTTACACTGCTCGGCACACTGTGTCGTCGTATTCTTTCCCTTTTAAAGTTGAGTCATCTGAACGGACTTCTGTATTCTGTTTTCGTCTTCTTCATCGGTATTCTACCTGACGACTGATATCGATTGCAAAGTCTTCGCTTCTCTCTGTCTGTGCCCCTTCAGTAACCTCGTTCATTTTCAAAGCCACTCATCATTCCCAGATTTTTTCTTCCTCTCTTTCCTACAATCTTTCTTAAGCAGGCTCTTCGATGCAGGCAAATTCTTCGCAATATGTGTCCCAGTCAAGATGTATTTCTCATTTTGTCATTTACACTAGCTTCATTTTCCCTCAGAAGCGTTTTTATTGATCATTCATTTGGCCGATACCACAATTGACATGTATATGAAAAACCACAGATATATTTCTGATTGTCCATGAATCGCTTCTGTATAATATTCCATTCCATTCAAATTACTTGGCTAATCTGTTTCTTAGTTATACCGGAATTGTTTTGGCTTTCAACAAACATCGCATATGTTAATAAGCTCTTTTACACACAGATATTCTAATTTTCATGTCCTCCACACGTTTTCCATTTTCTGTCAAGAAACTTGCTAAATACCTAAAATATTTTGCATGTTCTAAAACTTTTTCTCCCAGTGACTTTTTTGTGGAACCTTCATGTTTGCTTATTCTCATGTGTCATTGTTATTTTAATTACACACTCATTTCCCACATTTTTCGTATGCCCCGATGATACATTTCAGTTCTTCCTGTGATTCAGCCAACTCTGGTTGATCATATGAATGATTCGCCCAGTGACATCAAATTTAAATGTCATAATGATTGCTATCAAATATGATTTAATACATATTCGCTCGTATGATTGTTTTACGTACCAGATATTATGATTGTTGGGTATTCTAGCCCGTTAAACAGTTTTCCAAATGTAGATTAGGACCACACCTTTTACAATGCGACGTATTTTCACTTCCTTCACTTCATTCTACACACACTACGGATGATTTGGTTTCAGTGGTGCAATTCTATGACCTATGCAGGCACGCAGAATTTTTTTGGCTCTTGGAATTATTACTTCTGGAAATAGGACACCAGTCATATTTAGACAAAATAGAAGTTATGATCGAATACATACGTACTGACATAACTCAGAAACTCAGAATACTATAAACAAGCAAATTTGATGAAAATGCTGATCGTCAAGAAGATTTTTCTGAATATCTTCTGGAAATAACATTTGGCAAAGCACTGCAGTTGATGCAACGCAGCATAAATATGATGTCCGTGTTCACAAGATGATCTTTTTAGTGTTAGAGAGCATCCTGCTGCCTGCGGTAAGACGGAAACCTTTTGTATCTCACATAAATTTACGCCAGAAATAATAAAATATCTGAAGTGAACTGCACGATGAAACACGCTAGCATAAATTCTCACATAGTGCAGCAGTAAGGAGAGAATTTTTACAGGTTAAGAACCTATCATGGACGACGGTTCGTATCTAATGACGAGACGGGACTTGCGAGTGCGTTCAACATGTTAGGATGATGTCCATTTGGAGGACATAGGGGACTAGAATCAGACTATGGTAGAGACTTGGAAGCCTTGCGCTCAAATGTGGCGGAAGGGATAGATAAAATTCCTTCGCAATTTGTGAAATCAGTGGGGAAAGAGTCTAGTGATTATTCAGATCTGTGCATAAGATCTATGAGCCTGGAGAGACATATTCCAGCCTTCGGGGGTATGTAGTATGAGTAGATAAAACGAGAACTATCGTACGAGAAACTTGACAGCTTATGCATCCCACTGGTTCACCAGAATAATAACTTGAAAAAATAGAAAAGAGGATTGACGAACTGTTACATAACGGTATGCTTGATAATGGAAAAAAGACTTAAGAAAACCGAGATACTTTAACAGAATTTGTCGACCTAGAAAATAATGTGTACAGTTTCATTTGATGCCAAGAGCACCGTGACATTGAGCTGCAGAGGCGGTTGAAGCTTTTGCTGCTGGACACGAATAAGAAGAGCGTTCTAGCAATTTACTCTGAAGCAGGTGCACGCTCGTCTGTGCGGAGCGGAACGGAAGGAGAATGGCGGGGGACTGCCCCGCAGATCTGAGCTGGCAGCTAGCGATGAACGTGCTGATCTGCCATTGACCAAAGTACGAACCTCGCACCAACCGCAAGAGTCAACCTTGAAACATGCTGTAGGTTATGCCATAGTTAACATCAGTCTGAGTTTACTTCGGCCACGTTCAATTGAACCAAAATGGTTCAAATGGCTCTGAGCACAATGGGACTTAACAGCTATGGTCATCAGTCCTCTAGAACTTAGAACTACTTAAACCTAACTAACCTAAGGACATCACACAACACCCAGTCATCACGAGGCAGAGAAAATCTCAGCCCCGCCGGGAATCGAACTCGGGAACCCGGACGCGGGAAGCGAGAACGCTACCGCACGACCACGAGCTGCGGACAATTGAACCAAAGGGAGGCTGCAGGAAACATTCATGAGGCAGTGCATGCAGTATCAGAGAGCGTGCAGTCCATGTGTAGAATGGGGAAGACGTGCGACCTATCTGAATCTGATCGAAGCAGATTGTGATGGCCCAGAGTCCTGGCACGAGTATTTCGCAAACTGCGCTACTTGTCGGGTGTTCGAGGAGTGTTGTGATGAGTGTCTTTGACAAGTGGTGAAACCAAGGTGAAACCACGTTCAGATGTCGTGGGGTTAGGTGGCCACCCTTCATTACAGATGTCGGACGTCGTAGGCTGGGCAGACTGGTGAAACAGGACAGGTGGCAAACTATAGTGAAACTAACATCAGACTTTAATGCTCGGCAGAGTTCAAGTGTGTGAAGGCACAGTGCAGTGCACACTCCTAACAGCGGGCATGTGCCAATTTTAACAGACCATGTACACCCCTTCATGATGATCATGTCTCCCAACAGCAGTGGTATTTTTCAACAAGACACTGCGCCATGCCACAAGGCCAGGAGTGTGATGGAGTGGTTCGAGGAATACAGTTATGTCTCGGCCCCCCAACTCGCCAGATCTGATATAATTCCAGCTTGTGTGACAACACCGTCTGACGTATCTTGTTCAATAACCACATTTTCTACCTAACTATGTGACGTGTGCTTTTACCGCTCAATGTGCACCTTTCTTCATCTCTTACATCTCTGTGCCTCAGAGACTCCATGCTCTGGCGAGCCAGCACATTCACAGCCACATACATCACTGTCTACTTGTTTTAATCCTTTCTAGGCACGTTCTCAACGGTCTCCGACAAAATACGAGCTGCATCAGTCACCAGGATGGATAGATGTTGCGAATCACTAATCTTTCCTTGATGTTAGGAAATATTTCGGTAGCCCCATGGATCAACCACCAGGATGGCTACATACATTGCCGATTGATGTTAGGAAATATTTCGTAACCCATCTTCTAGTATCGCTACGATCCCACACTTACTTCCACTCCCTTATTTCTAACTTATTTCTAGCTTGCTGTCAGCATAAACGCCCACAGATCCACATAGTTCCTCTTTGTTCTTTCTCTGTGGGCAGTATATCACTCTTCTATATCTTACGATATAGTCCATTGGCCAAATCCCTTAAATGACCATGAGGCCAAATACGTAGGTCCTTCTAAGTCATAGGAGACCCTCTCTATGCCTGTCATAACATTTCCACCAGGGATTTCACCCTCAGTCTACGAGTCCAAACACTAGCTCTGTGTGCCATGACACTGTGGAAAATGTACGTGTGAAATATTCTCATTGGCTTTAAAGGCAGTATAAATCTGTTTTGGACTATATTCACGATGTTTTTTGTTTTGACCGAAGCTCTAGTGGTGACATTTTAACATGAGATGGGAACTTTTGCTTTATTTTGATCTCTAAGTAGCGGCGATTCTTATAGACTGATCTCCACCACTCGGCACACGTGGATCCCTCTGAGTGTGTGTAGAAGTGTTTATGTTCTGGCCCTACCAGGTAGGGAGCATGAATCACAGAGTGATGAGACATCAGAAGAAAGGTTATTTATGGATTCCTGAAAGACTTTCTCTGGCATAGCATAGTCTGCAAAACGTTAGACAAGTTGAACCAAATCCAGTGGAAGGACTTGTGCTCAAAAGTATATGAACGTTCACGTAACACTGACGTATACGCGATGTATGCAGCGTTACGGTAGTATAGCACTGGATTTATCACAACATAACACAGATGTTTCATTACGTTAGAGTCACGATGCGCTGCTGAGACCTATAGTTAATTTAATGCTTAAAAGTGCCAGTATTATTTATCTATCATGTACTGTGGCTCTCCATTCAAGGCCTGTGGTCTGTAGTGAGGGGATCATGTGGTGTATGGTAAGCAGAGTTAAAAAAAAGTGGTTTGACAATTCAACATAATGACGTTATATCATTGTCTACAAAATTTTAGTCAAGAGATTCTCCCCCTGCTCTTAGGCATTTAGCTCTGTATTTAAAATAAATGATGTTATTATCAGACTACCACATTAGGTGCTATCTGTATGTGTATGCACACCTGGTAGGCAACATATCTGTAGAATGATAGCTCAATAGTGTACGATTTTCTTGCGAAAACATTGAGACAATGTGTAATGTGGCATAAGACATGCGCAAATACGCCGATTACACAGTAAATACGCCAATGAATGATGTATATCATCTGCTATGTGTGTGATTGAGACTCTATCATTTCTCTTCACCGTCCTGGCCTCGGTGTATACTTGCTGCATTATTTTTTTTATTTTTTTTTTTCTTTGCGGATGTAGCATTTTAGCCCACGTCATGTGTCACTCCTTTGAACTTGAGACAGACGCCGGCACGTGCTAATCTCGTGGGGTGTCATATGAGCGCTTGCTACGTGGCATCTCACGGTCCTGTTTATTCCACTTCAAGTTGTACACAGAGAGACATTATCGATAACCTGTTTCTGTACGAGAACTGTCAACAGAGAGCTCTACCTTCTTCCCAGTAATCCTGACATTCCGATATTCAAAATATTTTGAGATAAAATGCGTAATGAATGTTATATATTCAAACACCTCACACTGGAATGATGTTTAATATGGCATATGACATATGTAAATACTCTGCCTAAAATGCGGAACTTGTGAGAAGGTCACTATGAAACGCTATCTGCAGGGACCACCCAAGAAACATAAGAAGACTGAAGGTAGGGATTTGTATTGTTGGACTATTTTGTACCACAGCATAGCGACATACGTCAGCTGTTCGCAGACACTGAGTTGTCACTATCACCAACATCAGCACCACTTGTCACAACGCTACCATAACATACCTCACCTGTTAACGTAATGTTATTCTGAGTAATGTACGATCTAAAGTCGTGTGGCTGTAAACGTTTGCCTTTAGGGTTATGCTCAGATCGACGATTGAGCGTAGTGATGGCGATTGAAAATGTAATACCTTCACACAACGAATGAAGTGTATTATGTGAGGATTTATCAGATGTATATGCAGTGTTCAACAGTCAAAAATCTCCTGTACTACTAAACTACCAAAGGCTATGTGTTGGAAACTGCCCGAAAACAGTTAACATATGATTACAGCAACTGGAATACTGGGGACTGCACTCATATTCAGGAATCTGTATTTAGAAATCTAATGCTTGGTATCTTAGCCATTCAGAGTTCTTGAGGATGTTCATGGATTTTTTTTAGGAGATATGTGGTATGCACATACAGAATAGAAACGTCAGAACATCTCAGAGAACGGTTTTGTGAAGAATTCTGTTGAGTGTTGTACCTCATCATTGCCTCCCACATGTAAAGAATCATGTGCAATTGAAGTTCTGAATGTGATAAAGGTGTGTGTGTGTGTGTGTCACGCACGTGTGTCTTGTGGCAGCATGTTGAAAAAGGTGCCATAGCTGAGATGTGACGAGTGAGAATGCGTGATCCACTAGGTTGAACATGCTGTTTAAGATTACTGTCGTCGATATCAGATTTCTGGTGGTCTTACTACCAAAACAGTTTATTCATTTTTATTTGCCCCCCTTCTTATATACTGTATAATTGTTTTATGCATTAATGTTGTCTGTACGGATAGTTGTATGTTTAATGCAGTTCTGCCCTAAGAAAAAAGTTTTCTGTTCTTCCTTATGAATAATGTTTTATTTCTATTCCCATCTCAGAAGTAACTAGTACAATTCCACATTCTGCAACGTGCTAACAAGCAAATTCTGTGTATGGTACTTGCGACAGACAGCTGGATATACTCAGACAGATAGCTGGAGAAAAATAAATAATAAAATGAAAAATAGTACACAACAATAAACGAGCTTTTTACTGCATGGGAGCTGAAGCCCTCTCCAGAGTACGCCACCTTAATGAAACACTATGTGTATGGGCTGAGAGGCTTTGGGCTATGTGAGCTGAGATCCTGGTAGGGTTACCTTTACTGAACGGGAAGTTGCTGAGGAGCCATATGAAGTACATCCCTAATGACCTTTTATTCCCTTTCCTTTCCTTATCCACAAGATTCTTTGGCAGAATTAAAAAATGATTCGGAGTCTCTTGCTACCCTTAGTTATTCCTTTCCCATCTGCTCCATCAAAGTGTAGGAAGGACTCTGAGGCATGGTGAAGCCAGTCTTCTTAGGGGAAGAAAACACTGATGACAAATCCTGATCCTCCAGGTTGGGGGTTGTGCAATTGGCCAGCTCCCCATCCACAGAGAAAGACAACCAGCTAAAATACACCTCGGTTTTCAGATGACTTTAATGGAGTTTGACAACAGAAATGGAAATGGACTTTGTGTTTTGGTATGTGAAATTTAGAGTCATTCAGAATAGACAACAAGAATTTGGAATAGAAATCAGACAGCACAAAATAGATGTGGCTGTACCTCTCAAAGGAAAAGAGAAAGGTACTGGTAGTGAACATCTGTTGGCATTTGTCCATTATTTCAGTGAACATCTGCTGGTGTTTGAACATTATTTTAGAGGAGTGGACAAAAGCAATAGGGCGCGAGCTGGAGTATACAACATTCTAAATAAACAGTGATCATAATATGCAACCTTGCGAGAAGCAGTTAATGAAGAGCTGATTAACTTCAGTCTGGGAGCTAGAACCGGAATACAGTGATGTTTGGATGTGTGCATGGCTGAGTAATAGCCACGGAAGCCACAAGAAGATTTTGAGCTTATACTGCCTGAGACTATAGAAGCAATTCCTAGTGACTATGAACTGATACTGGAAGGAGATTTGAATATCAGAGCAGGGAAAGAGAGGCTATTGGACTATTGGAATGTATGGGGAGGATGTTAGGAATGGGTATGGGAAAAGGTTAATGGATTTTCTGGAGGAGCATGAATTACAAGTAGAAAATACATACTTTACTTTCAAGCATAAACACAGCATGTGGCTGGCCACATTTTACAGACTATATTATGATGTTATTGTTTTATACCTTCAGAGTATCTTAGTGCGTCACTTCTATTAATTCTGCTTCTCATAAGGCACCTGATCCCCTCACTACACAATGAATATAGAGTAACAGTGTATGATTAATAAATAAAGTAGGTACCTTTAAGGATGAAATTATTGGTCTCAGCAGCACGTGATTCCACTGATGCAGTGTGACGTCATAGAAATGTCAGTGTAATGCCAGTGTTACAGTGGCGTAAGCTCGCGTACCTGAAATATATGCTGTTATGGAATTATTTGTTTTTTCGGATACCTTTGGGTAGAGTTACTCTCACAGAATTTGGCGCAACTCGACTAACATGTTGCGCACTATGCTATGCATCATTATTTTATACTGTGTGCTTCTCACTACAGTAACCTGTAATTGCAGTAATAATAAAAAATAATTTGTTATGAGAAAGACCCACACCCAAATCCTCACACCACAGAGCGCTGAGATAGAATAGAGTATATTGCCTGTAAGCCATGGGGTCTCTTCATCCTTTAAAAAACATTAAGTGTAAATAACAGTGAGGGCGCTTACTCAATCTAATTGTAAAATGAAAACTAATCAAAGGCTGAGAGAGGGGTTGGTCTTTTCACTGTCGCACAGACCTGCTGGACTAAAGCGAAAGCAAAACAGGGGTTGGAATGGAGACGATGTCCTCCTGAGTAGCCCCCACTCAGAGAACCGAATGGGGGACTATTTTATCTCCTAAAAATTTTACCCAAGAGTGTGACCTCATCATTTAACGATATAGTAGTGTTGCATGTCTTCGACTGTAGTTTCCCCTTGATTTCAGCTGTTCGCAGTACCAGGACAGCAAGGCCGTTTGCTTTGGTTGATGTTACGAGGCTATATCAGTCAATTATCCTGACAGTTGCCTCTGCAACTACTATCTTTATCTTAATTTAAACATATATTTCCTTAATTAACTAGAAAACCTTAATCATCATGTTGTAACACTCAAAGAATTCAAATCACAGTGTTACATAACTGTACAATGTATATGTTCATTGATTTACTAAAACAGCGTAACTGTGGGATATTTTATGCAGTGAATTAGAGACTCTGAAGCCTATATGCGAGTACAGAATTCTGTCTGAGTTTAGTAGTTGACATGCTCACTGTAGTCTGAGTTCTTTTAGTTGCTTTTTGACGAGGTTTTTAAAAATGCTACACTGGAAAAAAAAGTGTCAGTTCACAAAAGGTCCCAATGTAAACTGTATCATACAATGAGCCGCTGGATGATTCGCTGACCTTCCCCTCCTTTGCCCTGTTCAGGGGTGACCCTGACACGTGTCACCAGTGAATATGACCTGCACTATTTGATCAGCTGTAAAATGACATCAAAAGGTCACTCGAAGGTTGTCTCATTCTCCCACTGATGCTCTACTGTTGTCATCCCCAGTGAAGGTGAAGTAGAATTACAGGATCTGTTGAATGGAATGAACAGTTTAATGAGTAAATGGATTGGGAATAAAGCAAAGACAGACGAAAGTAGTGAGAACTAGCAGAAACGAAAATAGCGAGAACCTTGACATTAAACTAGATGGTCACGAAGTAGTCGAAGTTAAGGATTTCTGCTAACTTGAAACCAACATAACCCATGAGGGACGAAACTAGGAGGATATAGAAAGTAGAATAGCAAAAGGGGCATTCCTGGGAAAGGGAACAAACGTAGACCTCAATTTGAGGAAGAAATTTATGAGAATATATGTTTGGAGCACAGTACTCTATGGTAGTGAATCCTGGACAGTGGGAAAACCAGAACAGAAGAGAATCGAAGCGTTCGAGATGTGGTACTATAGAAGAATGATAAGGTAAGGAAAGAGGAGGTTCTGCACAAAATCGGCGAAGAAAAGAACGTATGGAAAACTCAGACAAGAAGAAGGGACAGGACGACAGCACGTGTGTGGAACAACTTACATGATACTAATAGAAGCTGCAAAGGATAAATACTGTAGGGGAAGAAATAGTCTGGAATACATCCTGAAAATAATTCAGGACACAGGGTGCAAGTGTTACTCTGAGATGAAGAGGTTGGCGCAAAGTGAGGAATTCGCGGAGGGCCACATCAAACCAGTAGAAAGGCTGAACGATCAAAAATTAAATTTTATGTTGTGAGCTTGTTTAAGAGCTTTGTCTGTAATGAGATTTTTCTATTTACTATCTTTAAAATACAATTTGCAGGAGGTTGATTTTACACTCTACAATGGTTTTTAATAAATATTGTGAAACATAATGCACCTAATCATCCTAGACCTATCAGTCCCCCACCGCTCTGTAACAAATATGAGCGGCCTTGAATAAACGATGCAATACATTTTTTCTCGGTCAAAAATGGTTCAAATGGCTCTGAGCACTATGGGACATAACTTCTGAGGTCATCAGTCTCCTAGAACTTAGAACTACTTAAACCTAACTAACCTAAGGGCGTCACACACATCCATGCCCGAGGCAGGATTCGAACCTGTGACCGTAGGACATCGTGGAATATTTCCGTTTCAGCACCTTTAGTTAAATGAAGTTCCGATAGGTAGCGACGCAATACGTAGCCTTCAAAATGGCGTCTGTAACGGAGGTGCTATTCAAGCAGAGAGCTGTCGCTGAGTGTATTTTGGAGGAAAACCAGAGCATCGAAGATATTCATAGGAGTTACAGAATGCCTACAGCGACCTGGCAATAAACAAATGCCCGGTGTGTCACTGAACGAGGCGTCTGTCACGAACGGAACGAGGTCGCGCAAACCTGTCCCACCTCCCAAGTACTGGCCGGCGCACACAGCCGTCACTCCTGCAATGTTGGAACGTTCGCACACATTCATTTAAGGTGATAAGTAGATCACAGTCATACACCTCATTGCTCAACTGGACATCACTGTTGGTACTGCTGACACATTCGTTCACCAGGTGGCGTACTCAGTGGCGTGTGCCCTCTGGGGTCCTCGCCACCTCACAGAAAAACATAAAAAGTAACGAAGGACCATTTCTGCGGAATTGCTTGCCCGCTGCCAGACTGACTGTGACCATTTTTGTCGAACATCGTCACAGGCGATGAAACATTGGTTCATTATGTCGGACTGGAAACAGGCCACCAACCCATGGAGTGGCACCACACCAACTCTCATCCGAAGAAAAAAGTTCAAAGCTGCACCCGCAATTCGTTTGTCGCGAAAAAAAGAAAAAAATGCAGTCGAACTTGTCGATGACAAAGCAAGGCCTCACAGCGGTCTGCGCACCCGACAGCAACCCGCACTGTACAGGACAGGCATCACTGCTACTCCTGGTCTTTCCTGCAACAAACCGAAAATTTTTCCAGACATAGCACTTAGCTCTGCCCCGATATCTTTTACAATGTGCATTTGTAGGCCGTTCATATCGATGGACACTATTATTTGTCTGCACTTATCTGTATCTAGTTCTTGATTTTCCCATTACAAGTCTTCATGCACATCAAGATCATTCCAGAAAAATCCGCCCGACACCGTTGGAGGTTTATCTAGTGGTTTTTTAATATTCTGTTCTTGAACATAACTGTCCTGCCGTTTTGACCCCAACCATGAAACCTTTTTATTCAATTTCTTCGATTAACGAACCATGTATTACCAAAATTCGCTGTCAAGTCATGTAAATTTTCTTCGGAAAGATGGCTACCGTCTTCCAAATTGCTTGAGGAAATTTGCTCCTTTTCTGCTTCTAATTCTTCTCCCGAGCTCATGCTACCCATACCGTTCTCGTCTGACTGTATGACGTCAGTCTTAACCTCGCAGACGTTGTAATCAACGTGGCCGTCAATTAGTCGTACCCGGTCATCATCTGCAAACTTGTCTTTCCCCTGTTCAGGAATTTCACCTCGGTTGTCTTTAGGACCAGCGTCGTTGCAGTTGAGCAATTACTACAACATTCGGAAAAGCCTGCCTCTTCGGCACGGAGTTTTCCGTTTCTTCATAAACGCTAATTTCATGCGGGTTGAGAAGCGTCATTGTCCGCTCTCCCTATTAGTGCACCTTTTATAAAGTTCTCTGTATTCCTTCATTTCGTCGTATATCCGATCGAACTGACCTAGCCACATCGCCTCGGGTACCGCGTTGCCCTGGACGATAACCGAAGTTTTATCCGATAGCGGCTTCTATCATTTCTTTGGCGAATCACACTGTAGTGAAGTCTTGCTTTAACAGCGGCCGCCTATTCCACAAGGACCGGTACGCTATTTTCATCGTTATTACTGACAGTGATCACTTTGTAGAGTGCGGTTTCAAATTCAATTATTGTTACCGCGGATGTGTTACTCCCTCTTTCTTCTTGCACATTCTCCTATCGCTGATTTATCCATTCGGGTCTGTCATAGCGACGTTGCCTAGACTTCCTTCTCGGCCGCCAAGGGCCTCCGACGGCCGGTGGGCCTTATAATAGTGCTACTAATGGTTTCCCTGATTAACTCCGATAGGCCAGTTTCTATCCATCTATCGCAATTCCTGATTTTGCTCCTGCCTATTGACATCCTGCTGAGAACCACTTACCATATTCACATGATACTGGTCTTGTCAATTCTACTATTATTGTTCTCACGATGACTATAATTGTTATAGCGGTGTGAGTTACTATTACCATGGTGGTGGTTACCGCTATTGCCATGGGTATTGTTATTTTGGTTGTTGTGGTTGTGATAATTGCTGCTATTACGACGGCTTTTAAAATTTTCGCAATTAGTCTGCTAATTATCTTCATCTTCGACCTTTTCTGAGAAAGCATTATTGTTCCCTAACTACTGCCTATGTACCTCTTCGAATCACCTGGAAGATTCTTCCACAACTCTCAGACAATCTCCTACCCAGTCCGTCGATCATGCAAATATTCCAATTTGCGGATCCAATTTTCACAAAAATTCTTTAATCGAACTGCGTGGGCCAGGGTCGTAGGATTTTGACACTACGAAATCCCGCCACACACTCTCCTGCTTCTTCTCTGACCAATAGTCTTTCGAGTACGCTTTCTTAGATTCTTAAAACCTCAAGCTCGCAACATCAAGGTTTAAGCCCCATCGCTTAGCCCCGTCCGCAAGCACGCCGATTGCAGCGTCAATATTTCTCTTATTTTGTCACGATTCAGGCAATACCCTTCCTCAATTTTCAGTGATATCGGTAACGTGCTAACCACCCTGTTTTTTGAGGGGGTCGAAACGTTACTCCTTCGCTTAAATCTCAGTAATATGTGCGTCGCATGACACATTGTACAACTTTTCGTCTAATCTCTTTTCTATTTCTGTTACTTTTGTAACTACTTGGCAAGTGGTCGTCGCTAACGTTTCCTCTTGCCTCTTTTTTTCACCACACGTAGTCAGCTATTTCTTCCCTCTAGTATCTATGTCTGATACTATAGTCTGCAGATTCGTAACTTATTCCCTGTCGTCTTTTCGCGCTAATTCTACCTTTTCAATCACTTTATTTTCAATAACGAAATCAACTATCTGTTACAGTTCCTGTTCTAATATATGTCTCAAAATGACTATTTATACTTCCTATTTTTGACTGTGACTCTGCCAAGATTAGAGATTTCGGTGTTCAGCATAGTTATTCCTATCTTGATTTCATCTACTTTCGAGGTAACAAATCCAAAATTATTGTTAACAATCTTGATTGCTTTGTCCTTTGCTTTTACTTAACTACGCATCAATTTTACTGTTAATTGATTTGGACTGAGCTTTTATTGATACGGACTAAGTATTAAATTTACTAATCAAATGCTTAAAATTCGCTTATATTTTCAGATATTCTGGTTTTGATCCAACTCCGGTTCTTTCTTAACGCTTTCCTCGTATTCACCGTCAATGGATTTGTTCTTGATTTTTATTCCGAATTCCGTAGCATCTGAAACTGCCAGGAATTCAATTTTGGTCAGTTCCTGTGTTTCAGGGATAGTGTCTGCGTTTTTAGCTGCCGGTTCCTCAACAATGGGTTCCCCTGCAAGCGTTTCCCTTTTTCTACCGATTGTTCCCCGTTAAATACAATCAAATTATCAGTTTCCTTTGTGTTCATGTTGCCTCTTTTACTGATTATTGCAAATTAGAAATTTTTTGGCTTATTTCCACCACTTACTATTTCCATGCGTGAGCAACTTTATTCGTAGCGAAAGGCTTTAACTCACTATGAATACACACTACGCAAAATTCGTGCCAAGGACAATGCCAAATTAATACAGTCTTGTCATGGTCGCCACGTGTAACCCTTCCCCCCTTCCAAATAAATCAGCCTACAGGTCTGCGATATAATTAACAGTGGTCTCGTATGCTTATTAGAGTTTTACAATGAGTAAGGCTATCGTTACCGAACGAAAATAATACAGGTTAGTAGTAGGAAATTGTACAACATACCCTTCTGAAGGAAGAATCTATTCTAAACCTAATGTTAATACTGATACTGATTTGGAAATAAGTAGAATATAGCGCAATCGCAGACGAACCGCATAGAGGGGATAACGGTACTATGTAATATTTAATACAAAAAGTACTGTTATGGACTCCATATGCAAAGATAAACAACTGCAAAGCTACTACCTTTTCGTCGTTGCTATCGATACATAAAAATGAAGTTCCCTTGGCTATTACAAAATTACCAGTAATAAGAGTCGAGGGGCATGAAAGGGAAGCAGTGGTTGGGAAAGGAGTGAGACAGGGTTGTAGCCTCTCCCCGATGTTATTCAATCTGTATATTGAGCAAGCAGTAAAGGAAACAAAAGAAAAATTTCGAGTAGGTATTAAAATTCATGGAGACGAAGTAAAAACTTTGAGGTTCGCCGATGACATTGTAATTCTGTCAGAGACGGCAAAGGACTTGGAAGTGCAGTTGAACGGAATGGACAGTGTCTTGAAAGGAGGATATAAGATGAACATTAACAAAAGCAAAACGAGGATAATGGAATGTAGTCAAATTAAATCGGGTGATGCTGAGGGAATTAGATTAGGAAATGAGACACTTAAAGTAGTAAAGGAGTTTTGCTATTTAGGAAGTAAAATAACTGATGATGGTCGAAGTAGAGAGGATATAAAATGTAGACTGGCAATGGCAAGGAAAGCGTTTCTGAAGAAGAGAAATTTGTTAACATCGAATATAGATTTATGTATCAGGAAGTCGTTTCTGAAAGTATTTGTTTGGAGTGTAGCCATGTATGGAAGTGAAACATGGACGATAACTAGTTTGGACAAGAAGAGAATAGAAGCTTTCGAAATGTGGTGCTACAGAAGAATACTGAAGATAAGGTGGATAGATCACGTAACTAATGAGGAGGTATTGAATAGGATTGGGGAGAAGAGAAGTTTGTGGCACAACTTGACTAGAAGAAGGGATCGGTTGGTAGGACATGTTTTGAGGCACCAAGGGATCACAAATTTAGCATTGGAGGGCAGCGTGGAGGGTAAAAATCGTAGAGGGAGACCGAGAGATGAGTACACTAAGCAGATTCAGAAGGATGTAGGTTGCAGTAGGTACTGGGAGATGAAGCAGCTTGCACAGGATAGAGTAGCATGGAGAGCTGCATCAAACCAGTCTCAGGACTGAAGACAACAACAACAACAACCACTCAATTACAAAATGCATAAATAAATAGACTATTAAATCTTACAAATTAAATATAGTTTCCGTAACAAAGCCCGCAGATTCAGAATTAGAAGAGCAATGCAAGCTATCAACGGATATTCACCAGCGCAAAAGTTCGGATGACTCAGAACGTATTTCACCTGCGTTTCCGTTGCTACAAACTGCAGTTTCCTATTAGCTGACATGGTATTTTAGCTAACATGTATTTTATAGAATGATAATATAGGCGTTTTCGATGTGGTAATAACAATGACATAACCACAGTGTGTGTGTGTGTGTGTGTGTGTGTGTGTGTGTGTGTGTGTGTGTGTGTTTGTGTGCATGATTATATATTTTTTAATAGACGTTTTGGATGTGGAAAAGTATAAGCTAAACCAGTATTGTCAATATCTTTACATATTTTTCTGAGATAGTTTACACGGGATGGTAACACTGTGAGACTTGACAAGCGAATTACTGTATCTGACATGTATTTTGTTTAGTTGCAGAACAGTAAAGAGGACAGTTTAGATGTGGAAATATTTAATTTGTGGCTCCATTTTCTCTTGTAACTGTGGTACAATGATATTATCATGTTGGTTAAGAAGTGCAGCTTAACCTGCAGATTAGATCAGCAGTTGTGTTACACCCATTTTGATTAATAACACAGACATTTTATATGGGAAATCTTCAGTAGTAACATCCCCTCTGTCTTGCATCAAGTGTGGCACAAAGATCGAACAATGCTCATTCAGAAGTGAAAGATACAAAAAAATAAAACGGGGAATCGCTTTTCGTTTTAATGGGTGATAAAATACTTGAATGTGATTGGCTGTGTCATTTTAATAGCCGCTAAATAACTAGGTTCTGATTGGGAGATCTAAATATACGTGTGTTGGATTTCTTATTGGTCTATTTCCAAGAGTGAGGTGTGGCTTAAGAGAGTGGAGTGTCATGGACGTCACTCATGCTGCTGCCACCGATGCAGACCTACCCCTACTTGTAAACAACTGATAGGCCGGAGGTAAAATTGTTGCTAGAGCTAACATAGCTCCTACTGCCACCATCTCTTTAAACATTGTTTCAAAAATACTTTTACACCAAAACAACTAAAAATAGGTAATATAAACATACGTCCAAGAATTCTTTGCTTCGGAATTATTAACAAATGTTGATGTTCAGCGGCTTTCCAGGTACAACCTAACAATTCTTCTTATCTATGCACAAATTTAACTTATTGTTTCTTACAATGCCTTGTGTTGCCAGAGAGACTTGATCACATTCGTCTTTCGTCTGTGTTCCACTTGTCCACTGTGTACGTGTATTACAGGTAGTGCATGAATTGAAAGTGTCCCATTGAAACGTGCTAGGAAATTTATTCCGTGAGCGGGCTATGTTTATTACGTTCGGCTGCACAATTGGGAATGGATATGACGCTGCATGGCTATATCGGACGGAGTTTACAGACCGAATACAGCCACAGCCAAGTCATTCAACCCTTGGTGCCGTGTATCGTCGCATTACCGGGACGAGGTCCGTTGAACCACATGGAAGATCGCGTGTTACTCAAACGCCTGGCCAAGAAGAGTAATTTCAACGGCCTGTTGAAAAAGTTCCAGGAATTTGCGCAACAGAAGTGGTCCTGGCATGTAATAAATTGTCAAGTTTAGCATGGAGGATACTTTTTGAGCAACTTATGTATCTGTATCATCCTCAGCCAGCGCAGGACCTTAGGTACAAATGCCAATCACCCACCACGAGAAAACTTTTGCCAATGGTGTGTTGCAAAAACTGCCAGTCCATTGTCTATCTTTTCAGTTTTGTTCACAGATGACGAGGCGTTTGGAAGAGATGGAATAACAAAGGTCCACAGCCAATACATATGAGCCGATAGCAATCCTTACGCTACAGTACAGGCTATACAGCAGCATCTATTTAAAATTAATGTGTGGGCTGGATCTGCAGGTGACTATCTTGTAGGGCCATACACTATTTTATATAGAACATCCTCCCAGACCTTCAGGAAGATGTGATACTGCAAATAAGAAAAAAACATGTGGTGTATGCCTGATGGAGCTCAAGAACATACTGTCTCAATGTTCGAGATGTACTGGTTGGCATTTAGCATGACATATGACTAGGTAGCGGAGGAGCAATTTCATAGCTTGCACATTGCCCCGACCTCAATTCTTCAGATTGTTATCTCTAGGAGCATTATAAACAAGTAATCCTTCGACGTGTCATGTAAGCCTGTGAAACCATTCGAAATGGGCAGACTGTATTTCAAAGGGTACGACAGTCCATGATTCGGCAAGTGTATGTGTGTTTAAAAACAAGAGGTGGACATTTGGAGCATTTATTATGAGTTTATGTGTTAATGAGTTCCAGTCACCTACAGTCTAAACTTTGATTAGTAACGCTAAAATGAGGGATTTTCGGTCGCGTGTACATATGAATTTTTTTCTTGCCTTGGGTTAAGGAACCTGTTCCCAAACTTTGTAAAACTATTTTTGAGACACCCTTCATAGTTCAAATAGTTTGTAAGACATACGATTTTAAGTTAAGAGTAAAGAGTTCTGATTCTGTTGGGTCCATCTGGCATGAGGTTTGATAAATAAACCCGTTGTCTAAAAGTTCCCCTCAGTAATTTTGATTGAATAAATTTTTGATTTTAGGAATTCCGTTTTGCTTAAAGTTTCCCATTTCAGAGGGGTTCATTGAGTCTTTGATGCTCATTTTGGTTATGATTTATGAAATTTTGTTTTCGGACGTACTTCCTTAATTTATTTTGAAATTTTATTCTGCTTGCGAAACACCCGGGTTTGCATTAAAAATATCTTTTAATGACGGATTGCTTGTTTTCAACTGAGGCATATGTATGCATACACATATATTCTGAACTCAAGCTTTTAGGCATTGAATTTTTTATTTATTTATTTTTATGAGCTAAGCGCCGGCTGGTGTAATCTGGATGAGGATGTTTTTATCAGTGTGCAATGCTGCATGTTTTGGTAAATAAAGAGTATTTTTGCATTGTGTGCTCAGTTGGGTGCAGACATTTCGCTCCAGTAGCTCTCTGTCCTGCCATCACTTATCAGCAGTGACCGTCTTTTCTCACAGTAGGGCAGCTTTATTGAAAGTTATGGCGATTACTTTTGAAATTATAAAAAAAAGTTTACCTACTATTTCTTAATCTGTCTTGCTTTTATTTGATTGCCCCTTATACCATAAAATTGTTCAACACCTGATCACAGTTTATGTCCAGACAACTTAGAAATAGGCGTATCCTATAGCAGAACATTCTCTGATAACCTAAATTGCTGTAATGGCTATTGCTTTCATGGATTTCATGTGTTTTCTTTCTGGAAACGCTACCCTTCGCTTGTCTTGTGCAGATAGCAAGATAACTTGATATGGTACGATTACGTTGGAGAAAACTCTCTTGAAAATGTTTTCGCTACATAGACTTGCGATGCATGTGACATCGTTGTACATTAGTAGGTATCTTTTATCTTCCAGCTGTCTCATAAGGACGTCAAATATTAGCAGCTGTTCTAAGTACTGCAGAGAGACGGGTAGAACACTTTATGTGTACCAGTACGCAGTGGGATACATGTAATACTTCACAGCGCTGTACAAATTGACCTTGATTGTCCACTGGGAATAAATGTCGGTAAAAATTTACTTCAAGGAGAAAGATTTAGGTATGAATAGTAGCGATAAGGGCAAATGCATGATCCATGGAATTACGTCAGTGCAAATATTGGAAATAGAAAGTAATTGGAGAAAGTTTGGGGAGTACTTTTGGAACCGCATTCTAGGCCACGGGCTTGGCCGTCAATTAGTCGCCATATTCTCTGGATTTGAACAAATGCGACTTCTTTTTGTGGGGCTGTATTAAAATAAGGCGCACAGTAGTAACCCCAAAACCACTGCTGATCCGAAAACAGACATTCAGAAGGTCGTCGAGGGCATCGATGTTCCGACACCTGAGCGTGCGATGCACAACTTCGCTATTCGTCTGCGCCACATCATTGACAATGACGGCAGGCACATAGGACATGTCATAACCTAAATCCGAGTATCTGTAGTGACGTTGTATGTTGAATAACGTGTGTGCACCCCGTAATTTGTAACTTATTTAGTTTTCTTCTCAAATAGTTCAATAACTGTCACACTGCAAGAATGAATATAATGATACGTCTGTTTCATTTTATCTTCTTCGAATTTTTGTTTCAGATTTTGCTTCTTACAGTCTGATGAGGCAGCAACGTACTCCTTACAGTTCGTTGTAGATACATATTTCGAATTGAAACAGTTCTAAAAATCTCTCAGAGTCTAGACAACATTTCATTGCAGTCAGGACGGTTTAGTTATGATGGGGAACTATCACATTTGTAATTATTTGATATCTTTTCTTTAGCTGAAATTGAAGGGTAATATTACAGTAGCAAAAACTATGCTCAGTGCAAGACCATTGAACTTGAAATTAGTGTCACCTATTAATAGCAAATGTTATTAGTTGGTATGAGCAAAGAACAATGTGAATGTAGTTTTAAATTTTTTTTAAAGAAAATAACGTTCCTAAGGTATAGATTCGAATGGATCGGAGACAGGTTTCTGCTTATCTTCCAAGGGCCACGACATTATGATGTTCGGATGACGGAGGAGGTGGTGATAGTGTCTTTTGCGTTACATAGCCCGTACACCTAATACGAAAACAGACTGTGACTTAGATGGAACATCTGATACCGAATATCGGAAAGATAATAACTGATACTGTAATACTTTAACACGATATCAACAGCTGAAAGTTTGCTAATGCGAATGAGGCTCAGGTTAGTGTACACTATTTGATCGAAAGTATCCGGACACCCCTATGTAATGCGAAAACGACCACTAGATGTCAAGAGAGGCGGACCCGACAGTACAAAAAGAAGCGGTGACGCCAGCACAGAAGCAACAACAGCAGAACTGATGGGTCAGAAGAGCGATTTCGAACGTGGACTGGTCACTGAATGCTACCTGAGTAACAAATTCAGGACATTTAAACCCTTCTGAAGGTGCCCCAGTCGACTCGTGGCGAGGCGACTGTGAAGTGGAAACGCGAGGAACAACCACAGATAAACCAAGATCATGCAGACCTCGTTTACTGACGGACACGGACCGCCGAGCACTGTGGAGGGTGGTTGTAAAAAAATCGCAAGTAATCAGCGGAAAGAATAACTCGTGAGTTCCCAAGTGCTGCCAGCAGTCCATCTAGCATAATACTATGCGTATGCAGTTAAAAAGATGTGGCACAATGATGGAGCAGCTGCTCATAAACCATACATTTCTGTTGCCAGTGCTAAGCGACGCTTGAGGTGGTACAAAAAAGCGATGGCACTGGATATTGGACGACTGGAAACGAGTGATTTCAAGTGATGAATCACACTACTCCCTATGGAAACTCGAGGGAAGACTTAAGATTTGGTGAATGCCAACGGTGAAGTGACGAGGAGTGGCGTTTCGGTATAAGGGAGTTTTCGTAATCAGCTTGTGGTCCCTTTTATTGCGCATGAAACAAAATAGGTAACTGCGGAAAGGATATGAACACATTTTGCAGCATTATGAACTGCGTACAGTATGGGAATCATTCGGAGACTATTATTTGCGTCAGTATGAAGAAGCACCCTGTCACAAAGCAGCATATGTGAGTCAATGGTTCGAGAACAATAACATTCTCGAAAGAGACTGGCCTGCTAAGAGTGGAAGCGTGAACTACTTGGAACACCTCTGGGATGTTTTAGAAAGTCAACTTTGCCCCACTGCCTTTTCTGGTTTCGGCTCTTGAGGAAGAATTGGATGCCATTCCTCCACAAAATTCAGACACCCCATCGAAAGAGTTCCCGTTAAGATCGAGTTGTCGTAGGATGGGCACACTATCCATTAATATCCACTGATATGTGAGCTGATATAATGTATGAGATAGTGTATAGCACACGATGAGACTACTGTTTATACTATGTGTTTCATTTTAGTGAGAAACTGATATACCTTAATTGGAGTTATGCAAAAAACGCTAAATAAATTGAGAGCTGAACTCGATGTATTTCATTGCAGATCTTTGCGTACAAGTATGCATTCTATTTAGTGTTGTCAGTATATTTTCCATTTTAAATAGGACTGTTTCTGATTACTCAATGTCTATTTTGCTTTTTTCAGTGATTGAAGTCACAGAGATTAGAGCCCGCTAACATACACCGATTTGTGCACACTCTTTGCCAAATCTTATTCTTTGTGTATAACAATGTCAAGAAGTATGTTAAGACAATAACTTCGGACGAAAATTTTGGGTCACCTGGAGTAGTAAGCAACGTTCTTAACTGACAATATTTTCTGTCAACTTTCGTTTCTCTTCTATTATTTATACAATGCCGTATTGATTCGCACAACTGACTCCTTATCAAGTTTTCGAGAACAGAGTTGCCACGCGTAACCGAACAGCTCTCGAGAAAAACATAAAACCTGCTATCGTATGATACTTGTTATCATACAGAGGCCGTTCCTGCAGCTGCATCATGAATGAATCTCCGTTCCGAGAAGATGATTTTCGGTGTCTCTAAATCTGTTTGAGAGCTGATGAAATCAGATACAAATGTGAGACTGCAGAGATCATCTTCTTCATTATTAAATACTTAAGAATTGTGTAAAAAAACGCAATTATGCGATGTACAAAAATTGCATTTTGCTGTATTTAAACAATTGTATTTTTCCCCTTCAGAACAGATTCCAGCATTCAGATGGTTTCTCCTAGAAATAACAAATTCTGTGGTTCGCACTGTGTGTGATGTTAGGAGTAGTAGGCTAGTCTTCTCTACCAAACCGTAGCAAAACCTGTGCAAAATACCGAACTGCATGACTGAGTTCAATGTTTGCTCGCAGTATTCTCGCTCTTAATCTGCTAACAGGCAGGCATTAGCCCACCTTTGTTTAATGACATATTCTCGAACAATCGAGTACAGGAAAGAAAGAAGTAATCTTGCTACAACAATCAAGAAATTTTTAAAATTAAGTTTCAAATGCAAGAGAACAATACTTTGCACTTGGAGATACAGCGATAAAAAAGCATAGCGACACGATCATAACAGGACATTGAAATAGTCAATTAGTCATCAAAATAATTATTAGTGTTATTTGAAAACAGAACACAAGACAAGTGCGATTGAGTGACTGAATATAACGCGAGCATCAATTTTTAAAATGAGTCTGTTATATGGGTATACTCAATGTGATGACAGTTGATAGGTATTGAACGGACTGCATCATCTTCGCACTCGATAGATGACTGACTATGATAAACCGAATGGTTAGTCAAGCACAGATTTATTAAAAGAAGTTAATTTTTTTTTGATTGTGTATCTGAGACAGCAAACAGAGTTGAGAGAAGGCAACGACGTGGATATTGCGTGACGAGCTGATTTTACAACAGATTCTAACAGCACCAGACAAAGAAACAAGAATGATGGAAAGGAGGCGGTACCAGTCCCTTACACGCCTTTACTTCGCAAGGAAACAGAAGACGATCAGAAAGAAAGTTCTAATTTCTGTGACCAGCCTGTCAAGGGATGGCCCTGCCAGACTCTCATCGTTTTTAAGCGGGAATAGCTGGGAAGTTTACACCTTCTGTCCCCCCTCGCTACTAAGAATCCTTTAACAATGTGTGTCCATAGGCCTCAGAGGGATGGCACCACAAGTAGATTTTAGTTGTAATGAGAGACTGGCGATACTTGAAGAAATAAAATCACAAACCGAGTTAATATCATGAAATAAGGTATATGAATCGGTAGCCAGTGTAATGAGGAATCATGTAATGTAGTTCTCAGTCCCCTGTTTACGAGGGAAGGCAGTAAAATTGCAAAACCTTCTACCCCGCTTGACGGCAGCTCATACTCCAACGCAGATATCGATGTCGACACGGCACATTCACTGACATATGTGCCACTAGATGCTAGCAATACACCGCGGCACGAGCTGGAAAGCGCTCGCAACATCTAGTGGTGGTGTCAACTAGCGCGCGTGGCCAGGTACTGTACCGGCCGAGCAAGAACTGTTCGGAACGTGAAGTAGCTAGTGACATCTTACTGAGCGAGGACACCTGTCGTCACTTGTGGACTTTGGTACGTAGGCCTGCGGCATTGCTGCACTGGAGGACTTTGTTATTGTGTACGACGACCTCGTCTTCGATCGTTGGACATTCTGTTGAAACTATTTTGTTCTGTTTTGGGCTCTAGAGAACTGACTCGATATGGGCAGGCAATGAACTATTTCACTTGTACTGTGACGAAGTTGAATAAATCAGCGTATTCCTGAATTTCAGTGTCAACTATTTCACATAATTAAAAATTTTAGTATCCACTATAATGTCTGGGATGTAGTGTTCCGCAATGAAAGCCATGGTTTTCACTTGGAATGTCGTGCAGTCGTGGTCTTCCTACTGAGGACTGGTTTTTCATAGTTCTGCACCATAGCCTATCCTGTGTATCTCTTATATAATTATTGTAACCCATGTACACTTGAATGTGCTATTTGTAGTACACATGGCACTTCCCTCCATTATTAAATTTGTTCCTTGGAATCCCATGATGTGTTCCATCAGTCTATCCATTCACCTGTTCAGGTATGCAAAAAACTCTTCTCACATCACATAGACACAGTACCTCTTCACTGGTCACACGACCGAGCCATCTTACCTTCATCGTACCCGTATAACAACACATTTTAAAAGCTTCTGTTCTCGTCGTGTCTGCTCTGTTTACATCCACTTTGTTCATTCATAAGACGCACCACTCCAAACAAATACACTGCTGTTCATTAAAACTACAACACCAGAAAGGCTGGCAAATAACGAAATTTTATTTTATTGTTCGTGTACAGTATAGTAGGAGGAATTCGTGGTTAAATTTGTAGATTATTTTAAGGTATACAGGGTAGAAAATTTGGGTAACAGGGCTGCCATCTCAGGCAGTAGCAGCGGATTTTATGCGGCTGTGCGTCGGGTCGAACTGATATTGTATGACACATACGAGACAATCATTCCATGCCGATTCAGATATGTGGCAGAGTTTATCAATCGGTGCGGGCTGCGTGCGAGTCCCTTGACAACATGTGACACGATGTTTTCAATGTGTGAAAGATTTGAAGAAAGTACTGATTATGGATCCACGTAGGTCAGGGCGGCATAAACAACATATTTTTCATTGTATTGTTGAAATATATCTTCATGGAAACCTCGAATATTGGGCACAGCCACCGACCTTAACACGTCAGAAATTTAATTTCCGAATGGCGCCTACATTAGTGGTTATGTGAATCAGAGGTGATCGTGTTGGCTAACTAATGGCACAATATATAATCACTCTAGCTTCTGGGCGCACGTGATCTTGACGAAAGCAACCTGATAATTTTAGCTTTCCTTGGAGCCTCCACACATGGAGTTGTCCATCGTTGTGCAGTGACCACTGGTCACAACTGGGTTCGTCTTACAAGACTACGTGGTGCTGCTCCCGTGTGCAGTGTTGTCATTGCATTAGACTGCATCTAGTTTTCGTTCCAGTGGATCCATATTGAGGACTTACTCTTGGATATAGAACAAGTCAGAAAAACAATAAGTATTTAAAAATAATAACAAGTACGCTAATGTACCTTCCGTAGATCCCAAGTGAAATGGTCACGTATGTGGAATAACTAAAGGAAAGTAAATATTTTTCATTAAAAAGATAAATAATTTGTCACAAATCATGTAAATGGTCAATACACTGAGGTGCGTATGATAATTCTTAGGCTGTTGTAGCCATGCATCATCCAATAGAAACATTATTTTACAACACCTATTTACATATATCGCATTACTGCACTGAATTTATACAGAAGTCTGATTGTGTTAATATGCGCATTATTTGATGTTATTAGTAACGTTAACCAATCTTTCCAGGATTATACGTGATTTGCTATTTGTTGCACTGTTTGTCTCATCTGCAAACAAAACAAACCTGGCATCATGTAATGTTACAGATGGAAAGTCATTAATATACGCAACAAAAAGTATGAGCTCTAAGGGGAAACCTTATGGGACACTACATGTAATTAGTTTGCAGTTGGATGATGCCTGGTAGTTTAATACGTATCTCTTTCATTTTCTGTCAGAGATATAGGACCTGAGCCATTTTTCGGCAATTCTTGTTGCCCCGTAACATTCTAATTTACTTAAAAGGATATTGTGATTTACATAGTTAAATGACTTCGACGGATTACAAAATATACCGATTGCCTGTAATTTATTGAATGAAGTGTATTCTCACTGTATGTGTAAATAGCCTTCTGAATATTAGGAGTTTTCAGAAATCAGATCTGTGGTTTTGAAATATATTGCTTGCTGTCAGATGGTTAAGAAACAGACCGTATTTACCCTTTCCAAATTTTTCGAGAATACTGGGAAAAGTAAAATTGGAAGGAAATTTGGCGGAATTTCTTTATCACTTTTCTTAAATAAAGCCTTAACTTCAGCACTTTCAACCGTTCACAAAATTTTCCTCTGTTAAACATTTGGTTCAAAGGTTGCCTAATGTGTTACTATACTCGCCTGTACACTTTTATTGACTTTTTTGGTATTTAATAATAATCATTAGGCTGTTTTATATTAAACATTCTAGATTGAATCTTATTTCTACTGGTGCAGTGATGGTCATTTTTCTATTAGGAGTTATTTGCAGTGACTTGTTTGAGGTACTCATTGGCAGCGTCTACTGAACCTGACAACACCATGTTTCCAGCAAGAGTTGAGAAACGTTAGTTAAAAAGTTTTGCAACACTGCACACATTTGTTCCAATGCTTAATTTACTGTTAATACTTCTTGCCCATACCCATACCTGATTCTACTAGTCCCATCCTTCACTATATTCTATATTGTCTTTTTTGTTATCTGAAGTAATTACCTTTTTCCTGTAAATGCATTTGCTTTAATGCTTTTAATATATTGCAGTAGGTCTTGTAAAGAGCGACGGCGTCAACATCAAACCTGTTTCTAACTGACATATAGAGTTTCCTTTTCGTTTTACAAGATACCCTTATTCCTTGACTAACCTATGGCCTGTTTGTAGACTTTGCCCTAATCTGGGTTTGTTTGACACTGGAGGGGGGGCCTTACATAAGGTAAGTAATTTATTGGTAAAAGTGTTGTATTTTTAATTTATGCACTGAACACTATGTACATCGCTGCTTCATGTCACTGAGTGGTGTCTAACATAATCCTTTTTTTTTTTTTTGGCTTACTGGCTACCTTCTTGAATATCAATTTTGTTTATTATTAACGTTTAAGAAAAGAAACTGCATGTCATAGTCTGAGAGGCCACCGAATATTGGTTTTGCAACATAATTTTGTTCTTTGTACCTTTTTGTAAAGATGTTATCATCAGGCGTTTGTGAGCCATTAGCTACCCTAGCTGGGAAGTCTACGGTAGGAATTACGTTGACGATAGTGTTACTGACTAAAAAATTCTTACTAAAAGAATTTTTAGGGAAGTCTACATTAACATCATCAGTAACCACGTTTTCGTTTTTGTTATTATTAAAATGCCAGAAGAGTTTCAAGGTGGGTAATGAATAGATTGGAGTACTTGTTATTATTAAAATGCCAGAAGAGTTTCAAGGTGGGTAATGAATAGATTGGAGTAACCTGCAGGTGCTCAGTAAACATTTGCCACTGTGAAAGATTTATTATGGAATTCGACTTCTGTCGCACATGTTTTCCATATTCTGTCTCAGCAAAATTTTGTGAATATCTATGTTCTTAAATTTATGACAATTTCAGATTAATGGGGCAACTCCCCCTGTCTGAAAAAGTGACATGCTAAACTAAATCCTGTAACACTTAACACATCTTTATTAGTGGCCACATGATACTCAGAGACGCAGATTATTTCAACTGGGTCTGATGACAGTAACTCATCGTTGTAGACAATTACTTCATTAATTTTACTTCTTAGTCCTCAAATATATTGATATATTAAAGACAGCTAGCGTTTCGCAATGACCGAGTTAAAATTTGGTAGAAATAAAATTTCTGCTGATTGCTGAAAATTTTTAAGCGGCAACTATTTGTGCTGATGCACTATGTCAGAATTATGCCGTTTGGTTTCTTTCTCAAACTGAAGATTTTTTCGATCCTAATCTTTCTTAAAGCTTTGTTCCTTTCAGCCCTTTCCACCCCAAAATAGGTGTTGTTCTGAACCCCATAACCTCTAGTATTTTGTCACTCATGGCAATGGCTCCCCCCCCCCACCCACCCATCTCCTTAAATTTTATGCTATTATACCAGGCACTTTACTTTCCCCTTCCTTTGAAATGAAGGCCATGTCTAGTATAATCCTATCTACTGAGAGTGTCACAGAGACGTCACCTATAGGTGGGTCTGCACCTGACATAAGCAGCCGTTCAAACTCCAAATTAAAACCCACGACAGAAGAACTGAAACGAGGGCTGTCATGGCGTCTGAGAGCAGAGACAAACTCAACATTAGTTTGTCTCGGTTTTGATACAGACCACACTCTATATTGTACCCAGGATCACTGTCAATGCTATTACCTGACCGGCCCATTATAATCACGGAGTTTTCCCTGGTGAAGTCCTTGCAAAGTGATCCTAATTACTCTATCATCTCTTCCACACCAGCATTAGATTTAAAAAAATGGTGATCTGATAATCTGATACTAGTTCATTCTGCAACAGTTAGCCAGCGCCTCTACCATGAAAACTACTCAACAACAAAACTTCCTTTCTCTTTACTGACCTTCATCCATTCTTACTTTTCGATTTCTTGCTGAAAATTTGCTGTGCCATCTCTACACATACATCTACTTGAGGGACCTAACTTTCTAACTGAAGCAAAAGGCCGGCCGTAGTGACCGAGCGGTTCTAAGCGCTTCAGTCTAGATCCGCGTGACCGCTACGGTCGCAGGTTCGAATCCTGCTTCGGGCATGGATGTGTGTGATGTCCTTAGGTTAGTTAGGTTTAAGTAGTTCTAAGTTTTAGGGGACTGATGACCACAGATGTTAAGTCCCATAGTGGTCAGAACCATTTGAACCATTTTTTGAATCAAAAGGTCAAACTTATTTTTCACACTCATCAGAAAACTGTGAGATGTAGTTCTAAATGTTCCTTCTATCACCTGTTGGCTCTTCCTACTTGACTTTACATTCTTTCTCTTTAATGTTTCCAGGTATTTCCTTGCGTGTGTAAATCAACCAGAAGAATAGCCGTTTTCCCTTATGTTCCACTTTCTTTCTGTCTCTGCTAGATTTCCTGCAAAACCACTGGAGAGCCTTACTTAATTCTCTAATTCCCAAGGCACTACTGTCACCCAAATGGAAAATAACTACAGCAGACATCACACAAAACCCCGAACTTCGCAATTCTATAGCAACTCAGACCTTTTTTCGCTCATGATAAATATAATGCTGTAATAAGACAATGACAAATTATCGATAAACAAGAAAACACATTTACAAAAATTTGATCTCTAGGCAGCTACAATTTCGGGAAAAAATTCTCAACAACCAGAAGAAGTTGTGACATAAACGTATGTTGGTAGGCGGGTTTTCTGCATCTGAAAGATGGTTTCTGTTCGAATTTCGCACCAGTTGCATAAGAACGGCGCTAGAAGCGCCACTATGTGTACGCACTTAAGATTTGCTTTAATTACACTTTGTAACAGTCGTGAGTGTTAGTTACCTTTGAGATTGGAAGTGGTGAGTTTGTGTTAGTCAAGAATGTCTTAACGGCGAAAAACACACCGTTGTCAACATCTCACTGTGTTTGAACGAAGTCTTGCAATAGGGCTACGAGAAGCTGAATGCCCCTTCAGTAATACTGCCGGAAGTCGTGGCAGGAATGCAGTCGCTGGAAGCGTTGATCACGAGGATGTACACTCGCAAGAAGCCGTGCTCCGGAAGGCCGCTCCGCTGTTATTGGCGATTACTTTTGAAATTATAAAAAAGTTTACCTACTATTTCTTCATCTGTCTTGTTTTTGTTTGATTGCCCCTCATAACACAAAAATGTACAAGCCCTGACCGCAGTTTATGTCCAGACAACTGAGAAATAGGCGTATCATATAGTAGAACATTCTCTGATAACCTAAATTGCTGTAATGACTGTTGCTTTCATGGCGTTCAAGTGTTCTGTTTATGGAAACGCTACCCATCACTTGTCTTGTGGAGATAGCAAGACAACCTGAGATCGCTCGGTTACGTTGGAGAAAATGTTTTCGCTACATAGACTTGCGATGCATGTGACATCGTTGTACATTAGTGGGTATCTTTACTGGAAATTTTCCTATCTTCCAGCTGTCTCATAACGACGGCAAATGCTAGTAACAGTTCTAAGTACTGCAGGGAGATGGGGAGAACCCTTTATGTGTATCCATGTAATACTTCACAACGCAGTACAAATTGATCTTGATTGTCCACTGAAATAAATGTCGGTAAAAATATACTTCAAGGAGAAAGATTTAAGGTATGAAAGTAGCGACAAGGACAAATGCATGACACATGGAATTACGTCAGTGCAGATATTGCAAAGAGAAATTAATCGGAGAAAGTTTTCAATTGATTCTCGTAAAGGAAACGGTAAAACTTCACTCCTTGTAGCAACACTGTTCATGCGGTTCTGAGATGTTATATTGTGAAATTGAGATGTTGAAATGCAGCTTATGGATGAGGCAAACTTATGAATACGGCTCGTTATATCATACAGTTTACAATGGGACCTTCTGTGAGCTGACACAATTTCTTTCCAGTGCAGCATTTTAAAATACCTGATGGAAAAAACCAACGAACAGAACTCAGACTACAGTGAGCATATCAACTACTGAACTCAGGAAGAATTCTGTATCCGCGCAATAGACTTCAAAGCCTCTAGATCACTGCACAAAATATCCACAGGAACGCTATTTTCGTAAATCGATGAACATGTACATCACACAGTTACGTAGCACTGTAATTTGATTTCTTCGACTGTCTTACAACATGGTGATTTAGGTTTTGTTTTTATTAAGGAAATATATTTTTAAGTTACTATAAAGATAGTACTTGCAGGGAAACTGTCAGGATAATTGACTGATCTAGCCTCGTAACATCAACCAAAACGAATGACGTTGTTGTGCTGGTACTGCGAACGACTGAAAGCAAGGGGAAACGAAGACGTGCAGCACTACTGTAGGTTAAATGATGACGTCACACTCTTGCGTAAAGTTCTTTGGAGATAAAATAGTCCCCCATTCGGTTCTCCGGGTGGGGACTACTCAGGAGGACATTCTCATCAGGAGAAACAAAACTGGCAATTTAAGGATCGGAGCGTGGACTGTTGGATCTCTTAATCGGGCATGTAGGTTAGAAAACTGAAAAGGGGAAATGAATAGGTTGACGTTACATATAGTGAGAAATGGTGAAGTTCGGTGGCAGGAGGAACAGGACTTCTCGTCAAGTGAATACAGTGTTATAAATACAAAGTCAAATACGGGTAATGCAGGAGTTTGTTTAATAAGGAATAACAAAATAGTAACGCGGGTAAGCTACGATGAACAGCATAGTGAGCGTATTATCGTAGCCAAGTTAGAAGCGAAGTTGATGGGGGACTGCAATTCGATAGTAAGTAGTTGAAGAAAAGGAAAAATAATAGGTGTACATGGAGGGGGGAAAGAAATGAAAGAGGAAGCCACCTGGAAGAATTCTGCGCAGAGCATAATTTCATCATCGCTAACAATTGGTTTAAGGATCATAAAAGAAGATTGTACACGCTGAAGAGGCTTGAAGACACCGGAGGTTTCAGATTTATTACGTAATGGTTAGACAGCGGTTTTGGAACCAGATTTTAAATTGTAAGACATTTCCAGGGACAGATGTGAACTATGACCACAACTTATTGATTATGAACTGTATGTTAGTATGAATAAATTTAAAAAGAAATGTTACGAAATTTAGGAGATGGGTCTGGATAATTAAAAGAACCAGATGTTGTGATAGTTTCAGAGAGAGCATTAGAAAACAGTTAACTAGAACAGGCAAAGCAATACAGCAGAAAACGAATGGGTAGCTTTAAGAGACGCAACAGTGAAGGCTGCAGAGAATCAAGCAGATAAAAGAGACAAGGAGTAATGAAATCCTTGGATAACACTAGAGATATTGAATTTAATTAGTAAAATTTAACAATGCAGCAAATGAAGAAATCGGAGGGGAATAAAAGACGTTAAAAAACCCAAAATGACAGGAAGTGCAAACCATCTGAGCAGGAACGGCTAGAGGACGAATGTAAGGATTTACAACCATTTTTGTCTAGGGAAAAACAAATACGTCCTACAGGAAACTTAACGAGGCCTTTGCGGAAAAGAGGAACAGCTGTATAAATACCAAGAGCTCAGATGGTAAACCAATCATAAGCAGGAAAGGAAAAGCTGAAAAGTGGAAGGAGTTTATAGAGGGTCTGTACAACATACATGAACCTGAAAGCAATCTTATAGAAGGGGCAGTTGACATAGATGAAGATCAGCGGAGAGATATGATACTTACAGGAAATATTTGACAAAGGTCACATTAATGAAGTATCTCATATCTAAGAAATTTAGCGAGAAGAAATGGCGACGAATAAGATGATCATTAATTATTTCACCTCAAACGTTGATATAGAACAAAAGACAATCAGACAAAATTAAAACAAATGCCAACATAATCAGTAAAGAAGAACGTAAGTAAAAATGCGTGCCTGACGTTCGTTTCGAAATCAGGAATCAATACAGGGAATTTATTCCGTAATTCGCTAACGGAGGATTTTTGGACGCATGTTCATACTGACTTTTTATAATGTATATTGTGTAATTATTTTACAGTATGACGTGGTCTTCCTCTCATTCCCAGTTAGCTTTGAGCTTTATGAACCTGCCGCATTACAATAATAACCTCAGTTTCCGTTCCGACGCATCTGATTCATACGCTTGCATTCTCATGAAGCCTACTGTAGAAACGGGCGTCGAGGTTTCGCTGCGTATGAGGAAGGTCTAACTAATGATGTTTTAAGTACTCTGTGTTATCAACGCGTGTGACGTTCATAGCTGCAGCACTTTCATGGAGGAAGGCATACTATTTTTTGGAAAGAAGCGAATAACAGGATTACGATCTGAGGGACTCCGGCTGATCTTTTTCCTAGCATTCTAGACAGTAAAACATTGAAGTGCAAAATTTAAGGTCGAAAGTAACTTCCGCACGATGTGCTTGTACCATGTAATATAACTAGGTGAAACGTGGACCATACATAGACAGAACTGCTACGGTACAGTGCAGAAGGTAACTAAATGTAAAAGAATACACACTGAGACGAACAGATGAAAACAGTTTTATTTAAAGACAATAATTACACCGAAGTCACAACGATTTTTGATGGCCCAGTGGACATTAAAAAAGGGCGTGTGATCATAACGGACAACAACGCATTCTCTGCAACGTACTCCCACGCTGGTCACAAGGCTCGTACGCGGTTTGGTGGCAGGGCGTGCCATTCCTCCATCAGCGCCTTTGACCCTTGTGGACGTGCTGAAACACGTCTCCCAACACGTCCCATACCTGCTCCATGGGATTTAAGTCTTGGGAACGGGCAGGCCAGTCCATTTGGCGAACATCCTCTCGTTCCAAGAGCTCCCCCACTTGGGCTGTTCAAAGCGTTCGCGGATTGTCGGCCATAAAAATGATGTCTGGGTCGAATGCACCCATAAAATACGCACATGGGAAAGGGGTTCAGTGTCACAAAAAGCTGACCCAATGGTGTATCTTCCTCAAAAATCTGAACGAAAGTACGTCGTGCAACATTATACTTCCCCATACTATAACATCTGGACCACCAAAATGACCTCCTCCGAGTATGCTCCTGAATGCATTGTGTGTTTTAGTAGAGTAACTTTTCACTGAGAAACAAAAAAGCGAGCAGTAACATTTCACCTGCAGTCGTCATGTAGATACCTCCGCAAGGGGTTAGGTATTTTAACAGCACAATCGCAATAGATATATTCGCTTAAAAAATTCGTGCTGGCCAGTGTGGCCGAGCGGTTCTAGGCCCTTCAGTCGGGAACCGCGCGACCGTTACTGTCGCAGGTTCGAATCCTGCCTCTGGCATGGATGTGTGTGATGTCCTTAGGTTAGTTAGGTTTAAGTAATTCTAAGTTCTAGGGGACTGATGACCTCAGATTTTAAGTTCCATAGTGCTCAGAGCCATTTGAACAATTTGAAAAAATTCGTCATAAATAATGATTCACAATTTGAGAAGAATAGTGATGCCTACACCTACAACAGTAAAGCAAAAAATGACTTATTAATCATTAAAGCTATCAGTCGGACAGGAAGGAGTTCAATACGCAGCAACCAAAAGTTTTGTTCAACTGTTAAATAACACAAAATGTCTGAGGGATTGAAGCTTTTCAATGTCAGACATTTTGTGTTATTTAACAGTTGAACAAAATCTAACGTTAAGTCATTAACCTTGACAACGCCTCCCATTTCGCGGACGAATTTCTATTTGAAATGTGGTAGTCCGTAAAAAAAGAACAATCCAAGTTTTTAGTTGGGCGAATTGGCCTAAAATAACGTATTCATTAACGTTAACACTGGACGTGTGAATGTATCCTGTAAACTGATTCGTTCCACATCGGTTCAGTAAAGGGCTCCTTCAGATGATCTATGGAACATGTAACTAATTTCTCGCGACTAGCCATATGAGGGTATGTCCAGAATCACTTCTCAGACTGATTCTGCTACATCCGAGAAGACTACACTATCTTTCTCGCTAATTCAGTCCCTATGCTGCTATAACCATCGCACGGTTCCGCCAATGTGCGGTTGTCAATGGAAAACAGTGTACTGATTGTCGGGTAAAGAGACAGCCCCCCCCCCCCCCCCAACTCCCCAGCGCCCATTCAATCGCCGTTGTTCTGTGAACCGTTGTACGTGGGCCTCTTCTCGCCTGTTGCACAATGTGGCGGTCATCTGCTGCTACAGTTGACCGTGGTCGGCCATTTCCTCTCCTTCCTCTCCTTATGGCTGCAGTGCCTGTGGTTCTGAACGCTCCTCATGCACTTGAAACAACACTGTGAGCAACAGCGAATTCCTGGGCTACTTTCGTTACGCTTCATCCTCCTTGCATTTCCCCGATGACTCTACCCCGTGAAGTCATACGATGTTGTCTCTTGGCTGTGTTGCAATGCAGAACAGTTACACAGTGCCCTGTTAACTGCCCGCTGGTTAATACGCGCTGCCTTTTCCCGTTTCCCCAGCCGACTCGTGTTGCGGGGGCAGTCCCATTTGACGGTATAGTCACGCACACCGTATGCATTGTGACGTCTAGCTTTTTGTACACAACTGCAGATTGGAGGCAACACGCTGACGCACTTCCATTCATTTCCATTGAGTTGTTAATGTGTTATGTTACATTGTGTGTCTTGTCCTTTGCTGGGGAGTGTACGAGACGGAATAAATGGATTACGCAGTGCAGAAATCATATTGAGTTTCAGGCTGTGTAATGTTAACCTACGAACACTATATCTGGATGAGAGGAACTTTCACGACATTACGTCCTGACATTGTTGACAAAGGAACAACCAGACACCTGACATCTCGGACTCCCGCATCAGACAGATATGACTCCATTCACCATGAAGGAAACACGAAGCGACAATTCGCTATACGTTTGATACGACAGCGCTTAGAGAAAGAATGCTACCTCGCAAATTTACACGTGAGGATAGAGAAAGTGTTCGTTTGCAAATTCATTTCATTTATTACACTCGTTGGAAGTAAGTTTACCACTCCTTTGAGCAGCGGACAACTTGGCTGCATGAAGATAGCGCGAAAGTCCTTGTTTGCTTAAAGATTGGTTTATACTTTCCAGAAACTGTTGCTGAGTTATGCAACAGGCATTTCGAGCGGTGCTCTGCATATACTTCCTGTTTTAATATCGGTGACCTCTGTGACGGCAGTCAAAATTCCTGTCCGCTGACTAACTTACACCTTAGCAGAACTTGCGAGAAACATTTGTCAGTGTTTGTCATTATTTCGACAACGGGTCGGAATGCCACAGCGTCGACAAGCTTGACTTGCTATAATCAAACTCCCTTAAAAACATTTTATTCTTAAATTTTTTTTTATTCTTGTATGACACCTTTTCTACACACAAGGCACATGCCATCATCACATAAAATGTGAAGTTCTTATTACGCAGCACACTGGACTCGCATTCGGGAGGACGATGGTTCAATCCCATGTCCGGCTATCCTGATTTAGGTTTTGCGTGATTTCCTTAAATTGCTCCGGGCAAATGGCGGGATGGTTCCTTTGAAAGGGCACGGCCGACTTCCTTCCGCGTCCTTCTCTAATCCGATGAGACCGATGACCTCGCTGTCTGGTCTCCTCCCCCAAACAACCCACTCATATTACCCTTTATTGTACACGACATGGCTTTCAAACTATTGATGATAATTGTGTAATTACACTACTGGCCATTAAAATTGCTACATCAAGAAGAAATGCAGATGATAAACGGGTATTCATTGCACAAATATATTATACTAGAACTGATATGTGATTACATTTTCACGCACTTTGGGTGCATAGATCCTGACAAATCAGTACCCATAACAACCACCTCTGGCCGTAATAACGGCCTTGATACGCCTGGGCATTGATTCAAACAGAGCTTGGATGGAGTCTACAGGTACAGCTGCCCATGCAGCTTCAACACGATACCACAGGTCATCAAGAGTAGTGACTGGCGTATTGTGACGACACAGTTGCTCGGCCACCATTGATTTTCAGTGGTGAGAGATCTGGAGAATGTGCTGGCGAGGGCAGCAGTCGAACATTTTCTGTATCCAGAAAGGCCCGTACAGGACGTGCAAAATGCGGTCGTGCATCATCCTGCTGAAATGCAGGGTTTTGCAGGGATGGAATGAAGGGTAGCGCCACAGGTCGTAACACATCTGAAATGTAACGTCCACTGTTCAAAGCGCGGTTAATGCGAACAAGAGGTGACCGAGACCTGTAACCAGTGGCACGCCATACCATCACGCCAGTATGGCGATGACGAATACACGCTTCCAATCTGCGTTTACCGCAATGTCGCCAAACACGGATGCGACTATCATGATGCTCTAAACAGAACCTGGATTCATCCGAAAAAATGACGTTTTGCTATTCGTGCACCCAGGTTCGTCCTTGAGTACACCATCGCAAGCGCTCCTGTCTGTGATGCAGCTTCAAGGGTAACCGCAGCCATGGTCTCCGAGCTGATAGTCCATGCTGCTGCAAACGTCGTCGAACTGTTCGTGCATGTGGTTGTTGTCTCGCAAACGTCCCCATCTGTTGACTCAGGGATCGAGACGTGGCTGCACGATCCGTTACAGCCATGCGGATAAGATGCCTCTCATCTCGACTGCTAGTGATACGTGGCCGTTGGAATCCAGCACGGCGTTCCGTATTACCCTCCTGAACTCACCGATTCCATATTCTGTTAACAGTCATTGGATCTCGAGAAACGCGAGCAGCAGTGGCGCGATACGATAAACCGCAATTGCGATAGGCTACAATCCCTCCTTTATCAAAGTCGGAAACGTTATGGTACGCATTTCTCCTACTTACACGTGGCATCACAACAACGTTTCATCAGGCAACACCGATCAACTGCAGTTTCTGTATGAGAAATCGGTTGGAAACTTTCCTCACGGCAGCACGTTGTAGGCGCCAACTTTGTGTGAATGCTCTGAAAAGCTAATCATTTGCATATAATAGCATCTTCTTCCTGTTTGTTAAATTTCGCGTCTGTAGCACCTCATCTTCGTGGCGTAGCAATTTTATTGGCCAGTAGGTACTTTGCACTGACATGTTTTACTGAAACAAATGTTCATGATTTTAAAGCCTTGTAAACCACATGCGCTTCAAAATTCTGCCTGCTAGTAACTGCTCGTTTTAGGAGTCATATACCTCATTTAAAAGCCCTCATTCCCACTTTTCTACGGAACGTATTTCCTTTTCTGAAAACTGTGCCAATCGCATTCAAAATTATCGTATTCTAAAATGTGTGAATCTAAACTCGTTTACTAAATCTAGTGGTATTGTTTTGTTCCTCCGAGTTTTCCTATTCGAAAAATGCAAATTTCTCTAGAATAACGCGTTAATCTGCGGAATACTCAAATTAGAAAATTGAAGTTTGTAGGAAATTCTTGGAGGGATTTTATCAATTCAAGTGCACGGAAAAGCTTCGGTTCCGTAAAACAGAATTATTATTAATGGTAATTTAAAGGACATTAAACCACTTGTTAACCGCAACAGCATTTGAGCCTGATGTGGATCTATCTTCTAGAATTTTCAGTGTATTGTGTTTATATTTAAAGCGCAATAACTTAGAATTATACTGTTTAGTGACATCTATTTCACGCGGTTCTGAAATATTCATCGCACACAAAGTCAGGAGTCAGTTCTCGCCCGTCACGCAATCCTCAAAACTTCTATGTCACTCGGGCAACTAGCGTTTTGTGAGTGAATTTTCTACGCCAGAGTGTCTGCAGTCAGACTCTTAGTTCGCTAATCGAAATCGTTAGTTACAATGAAATTACAGTCAAAAGAATATTACTGAAATACATGTTTAGCTGTGAACTACCACTAGTCAATTTTTTCTAGGCTGCTTAGCACCTACGTAGGCCACTGACCCACGTCATCGCGAAGATCTGAAAAGTAAACTGGACAGTGTCGTGTTGTGTCTAGAGCAACTAATAAACATAAGGATCGCTGAGGCAGAAGGAGATCTATGAGACTTATCAGGCGCAAAACAGAGCGATTAAATTCCAAGGTTCGTCTAAAAAGTCTAATTCCCTAAAAACGTGTGCTTAACTTTGGGATTCGTGAGCAGTACAAGTCCTTTGCAGTGCAACAGACTCTTGTACGTTCGTAGAGCATCTATTGGATAGTGTTTTTTTTCTGCATAAAACAGAAGTTACACGAGGCCACTGTAAGCTCACTCCTTTCTTGGAGTTGTGGTTTCGGAATCTGAAGCAGATATTCGGTCACATTTGACACACTGTGCCATTCGTCGCGGTTTCTAGGCCGCACGAGATGATGCACTGAGCATGTATTAGAGCAGGGAGAGAATCAAGCTCGTCCATATCCTTCAGATTCATATTTTCTACGGTTTCCCTTGAATTATTTCAGGTGGACGCCAGGAAGTTTCCTCACATAAGTCCGCATCCGCTTTCCGTGTGCAACTTAGCCAGCGCTTTTGCCTCTAATGGTCTCGCTATCTAGGGAACGGGGAGTTCTCATCACCCCAAGCTTCCTCTTAGTCATTTCCGTGTCATTTTCCTTTCTCAGAAGCTGGTGGACCAACTCCCGGACACAGGAGTATTGATTGCAAGATAATACTACTCACCATGTGCTACCGCTTTATAGGAATGATGGGCAGCTAAGTCAAACAAGGTTCTGAAGCTTCGTTCTGTCGTTTATTGGCATCGGGTCTTCATGCTGGCGCGTCCACACGGGTCTCAAAAATCGGTCAGGTTTCCCACGTTGCTTCCGTCACTTTTCGCAACATGTTTGCGACTGCGTTCGTTGTTTGTGTCTTTTTTCGCGCTGGGGTCAAAAAAGTCTAGCATTGTACTGGAACAGGCTGCTTTGCTATATCCAGTAAGGCAGATAACTTAATACAACTCAGCGCTATAAATAGAAGGGAGCAACGGTGTCGTCGTTGGTGGTGAAAACATGGTATAAAAACGAGATAAGGAATGGCCTGCTGAGCGAGATGAACATGGAAGATGAAGGTGCTTTCAGTACCTTCACTAAGATGTCATCAGATGATCTTAAGAATTGGTTGCACCAGTTATATCAAATAACCACAAGCCGGCCGCTATGGCCATGCGGTTCTAGGCGCTTCAGTCCGGAACTGCGGTGCTGCTACGGTCGCAGGTTCGAATACTGCCTCGGGCATGGATGTTTATGATGTCCTTAGGTTAGTTAGGTTCAAGTAGTTCTAAGTCTAGGAGACTGATGACCTCAGATGTTAAGTCCCACAGTGCTTAGAGCCATTTGAACCATTTGAAATAACGACACAAAACTCAGGAAATCGTTTCCGATGACCCGTAGAAAATATTAGTCCTCATTTCGATAACAGTATATTAACTAGTGAATAGCCGCTCCAGTTTTTAGAAAGTTCTTTGATTTACCCCACGACCGACTTTGACTTCCTATTGAATCCTTTTCTAATGGAATCTGAAGCTCACAAAGCAACTGCAACCAAAGATTGGACGTAGTCAGACGAAAATATATCGGACTTCTTCAAGCCTCGAACGTCTACGATGTACATATGCAAACTGAAACAATGAATAAAAACTTGCCCTAAGGCCAGAATTCAAATCCGCGCCTCCTGCACACGAGGCAGATGCGCTAGCTTCTACGCCAACCTGGCACAGTGACTTTACACAATTACACGGACTATCGTAACCCGCCTTCCCCTCGAGCCAAATTCTCTTTCACGCTTCAGTCCACTTGGAGACCCAGACTCGAATCCCTGCCTTGGTACAAATTTTCATTCATCACTTTAGTCTGTAAATAACCATCATAGCTGTAAATAAGGATGCAATGAATATTTAAATAATTTATGTAACAGGAATATAGAAGTTACAACATAATAAATACTTTACTTTACACGTTTGCAGTACAACTACAAATAGAAGACAAAAGGGAAAAAAAGATCTCAAATTGTGCTGTTGTGATGCAAAGTCCAATGATTAAGAGAGTAAAAATCGTGAAAATTTAAAATTGAGGTACCCACCAAAATTGTAAGACAAATGCCCGGGAACCGCGCGACCACTACGGTCGCAGGTGCGAATCCTGGTTCGGGCATGGCTGTGTGTGATGTCCTTAGGTTAGTTACGTTTAAGTAGTTGTACGTTCAGGGAGACTGATGACCTCAGAAGTTGAGTCCCATAGTGCTCAGAGCCATTTGAACCATTTTTTGTAAGACAAATGGGAGTGTCTTGGTTCCAAAATTTGAAGATTTCATAAAATAAAAATGTACAGTAGAAATTAAAAGCACTGGCATTCTTCAGCATTAAAATGAATTATATTTTGATATGATGGAAATTTTAAAATAAATTTTTTATCGATGAATAGCTAAACTTGAGTAGGAGACAGATCAAGTTACGTAACATATTACCTATTCGATGGAAATGAATGAAAATGCAGGAACATGTTGCCTGAGGTGTATCAGTCAAAGGTGGACATCACATTGCGTGAGGTCAGTTTGCCTATAGCGCGAAATGAGGCTGACCTCCCAAAATGAGGAGGTGAAGGAACAGGAAAGGTATGTGTCAATCAGTAACAAATAGCGAAGCTCTGTGATGGTGTTGTTCATTGCAACCTATCCGGGAGACAAGATTTGGATGATTTTACATGGAGAAGAATCATTTGGAAACTGGGAGAAGGGTGAAGTGTGATGTGCGCAGCCCATGTGTCTGGTATTAGTCGCAACGTTGTTTCACTAGCGTGGGGAAAGTTCCCAGCCACAGGCACTGCTGTTTGGAGGAGGGGACGTGGTCCGCCGCAGTCAGCTACAGCAACAAATGTCCGCTGCACTGTGCAACAGACAAGCAGGCACACATGTCCAACAGTGGGCGCAGCTGCAGCCGCATTCAACAGGACTGCAAGGCACACAGCCTCCCCTTACACAGTGGGACGGCGATTGGCAGACGACCAGTTCATCGTGTTCCGTTGACACCCGCACATCGGCGGCACCGGGCGATGGTGCCAGGAGAATCATCGCGTGCTCTTCTCGGATAAGAGCAGATTCCGTCTCAGTAGTGGTTCTGAACATACACTCGTATGGTGAGAGTTGGGAACAGGATCAATGTCGATCACGATCGTTTTTGTTGTCCAGATGTTATGGTATGGGAGGCATAATATAGCACGGAAGTAATGATCTCTAAACCTTTCAAAGCGGTACACTGCCCGGTCAACGTTATTGTGATACTGTACTCCATCCAAACGTGTGTTTTTTCATGGGTGCATTCGACCTGTTTCATTTTTATGAGTGCAAATACGTGACCACATCGAACAGCGCAGGAGGGGGGGGGGGGGGGCAGCTCTTGCAACGAAAGGATATTCGGCGATTCGACTGGCCTGCCCCTTCTCCCGACTTAAATCCATTGAGCACGTGATATATTGCAGCACATCAACATGCACCAACGCCCATCTAGCAGTTCTCAAAGAGAATGTCCACCTTAAGAGCTTCTTACCAACCTTGTGGCCATAATGGGAGGCCGTTTTAGCAAAATGCATAACTGTCTATTGCGATCACACAATTAAGAACCATGCGCCGCCTTTTGTAGTCTTCAGTGACTTTAGTGTAAGTATTGTCTTTGAATAAAAGTGTCATTCCTGTTCGTCTCAGTGCGCTTTTCTTTCTGTTAGCTCCTGTACTGTCCTGCAGCAGCCCTTTATATGTGTGGTCCAAGTTCGAGCGACGATACTACTTGGCTGAGACACATTACGTGAAAGTTACTCTAGCACTTAAGTTTTGCACATCAGTGTAGTTGCAGAGGATTGTACGTCTACGTCAAGTGTAAAGTTCCGTCCTGTAAAGTGAACGTTTGGTTGCAGTTGCAATATCAGTTACGAACTCCACTAGAAAGTGGCTTCAGTGTAAAAGCCAAATGAAGCGTGGAGTAAAATGAAGAGCTGGTTAGCAACTGGGGCACAGCTGCATAACGGCACAGCTGCATAACGGCAGCCCTCTCCAAACGCTTAGAAATGACTAGAGATATTAATTTCACAAATTTGCGTATTATGCACTTTGAAGCAACATGATACATACCTAAACTAATATGTTTTACTATGTGGAACACTGGTTGAACTCAGTCGGGAAAAGAGGTCTCTTTCTCTTGCTCCGGGTCTAATAAAGTTCACAAATTATTTTTTTTAATCAACAAGTAATTTAGCTACGCAAGAAAATTACGTTTGATGGTTGCTGCACATTGCGGAATACAAGCATATGAAACAAATAAGAAACTTGGCCGTCTTCAATGCCTATCGTCCATGTTCGTTGAAGAGGAAATGTTAAAGTTGAAACCGAACCACATCAACCAAGAGAGCTGGTGGATTGTAAAAGACACAGAACTCGCATTCAGATATACCAGCCTTCAAATCCTCACTGGTCATCCATATTTTAGCTTTCCAGTCGGTTTTTCACGTTCGCGTAAGTCTAATGCCGGGATGGTGCCTTCGAAGAACGACAAGTCCGAATTCCTGCCCTGTTCTGCCGCAGCGCAAGCTTCTGCTTAGTCTACAATGATCTCAACTTCATTAGAGTCCCTCCTCCTTTTCTTATTTAGAAAGAAAAGCTTCAAATGGCTCTGAGCGGTTTGGGACTTAACTTCCGTGGTCATCAGTCCCCTAGAACTTAGAACTACTTAAACCTAACTAACCTAAGGACATCACACACATCCATACCCGAGGCAGGATTCGAACCTGCGACCGTAGAGGTAGCGCGGTTCCAGACTGAAGCGCCTAGAATCGCTGGGCCACATCGGCCGACTCTTATTTAGAACCACACCGGTTTATCAACTGATTCTGTGCCATGGCGGGTCTCTTCTGTTTTACGTTTCGCTATCGAGAATTGAGTCAACGATGGCCAAAACTTCCTTCCAATGGTGTTGCAGCTAGTATTGATAATAGAAATAATTTTCGGGTTGGACTCAAGCTTTGATCTAAGACAGTGCTGCCCAATCTTCCTGAGACCATTATGCTCGAGTTCAGTCAGACATAAGTTAGTACCACCTCCTTTCCCCCAAACCCCCCCCCCCTCCCCCAACTATCATCAGCATAATAATGGAATGAAAAACCAGCTTCTTTTTTTTTTTAAATGATGAAGGATGAATGATATTTTGTTTGCGTAGCTTTTTAGCTATGAAGTATTGAGCAATGAGATAACTGGAACTGTTTATTTCTAACAACACTTTTTTATACGACGGTGAAGCAATTTTCTGTGCATCGTGAGTGCTACTAACAACTTTTTTTGCGAAAAGAAAGCTAACTACCGACACTGGGGGTAAACACTTGTTACAAAACATGGTTCCTCTGCACCATTCCTCTTCTTACTGAAACTTCCATCACTCGCACCCTGCATACTCATCTAAAATCAACCACATTAAAATTTATGCACCACATTTCTTGTTAGCTGATCACTTGATTCAGGACTTCAGACTCCTGAACTGTCAGAAATTGGAACTCTTCAGGTTGCGAATGCCTTTTGTCTGACCATTGCCACTAACAACAATAACAATAACAACAACAACAACGACAATAATAATAATAATTATTATAACAATAATGTGTAGGCACCACTGCAGTGCAGTAGCCATTACGTACTTTGAGATGACAGAAGTCATGGGATACCTAATTTTATGTTAGAGTTTCTTTTGCCGTAGCGTACCAACTCGAAGTGGTATCGACCCAACAAGTCGGAATTCCCCGGAAGAAACATTCAGCCAAATTGCCTCAATAGCCGTCCATAATTGCGAAAGTGTTGCCGATACAGGATATTGTGCACAAGCTGACCTCCCGATTATGTCCCATAAATGTTCGGTGGGATTCATGTCGGGCGATCTGGGTGGCCAAATCATTCGCTTGAATTTTTCAGAATCGCGAACGATTGTGACCCAGTGACATGCAGCATTTTCATCCACACAAAATTTCCGTCTTTGTTTGGGGAACACGAAGTCCATGAATGGCTGCAAATGATCTCCAAGCAGTCGAACATAACCATTTTCAGTCAACGGTCCGTCAGTTGCACCGGAGGAACCAGTCCATTCCATATAAACACAGCCCACACCATTGTGGAGCAACCACCAGCTTGTACCGTGCCTTGTTGACAACTTGAGTCTATGGCTTCGTGGGGTCTGCGGCACACTAATCCTACCGTGAATCCAACTAAAATCAGGACTCATCTGACCAGGCAACAGTTTTCCAATCGTCTATGGCCCAACCGTTTGTTCATGGGCCGAGGAGAGGCGCTGCCGGCGATATCGTGCTGTTAGTAAAAGTACTCGCGTCGGTTGTTTGCTGCCATAGTCCATTAACGCCAAATTTCGCCGTACTGTCCTAACGTATAAGTTTGTTGTACGTCTCACATTGATTTCTGTGGTTATTTCAAACACTGTTGCTTATCTCTTAGTTCTGACAACTCTACGGAAGCGCCGCTACTCTCGGTAGTTACGTAAAGCCCATCGGCCACTGCGTTATCCTTGGTGAGAGATGATGCCTGAAGTTTGGTGTTCTTGGCACACTCTTGACACTGTGGATCTCTGAATATGGAATTCCCTAACGATTTCCGAAATGGAATGACCCTTGCGTCTAGCACTAACTACCATTCTTCGTTGAAAGTCCGTTAATTCCCTTCGTCCCGGCGTAATGACGTCGGAAACCTTTTCACGCGAATCACCCAAATACGAATGACAGTTCCGCTAATACACTGCCCTTTTATTCGTTGAGTACGCGATACTACCGCCATCTGTATGCGTGCATAACGCTATCCCATGACTGACACCTCAGTGCAGTTACTTTTGTGCTGTCAGTTCTTTCATTGTCGCAAAGTGCATAATGAAGCAATTGTCAGACTATACCGGAAAATAACTACACTGAAAACGCATTTTAATGGGATGTTTTATATGCGATGTGTAGTGGAAAGAACAAAATATGTGTTTAGTGAGTTGACTACGAGAGGAAAATGTTGTTCATAAATTCGTTTGACAATGTATGACATACGGTATACTGTCCCATGTTAAAGCTGGTATATTTTTTAAATGTTATTATTGGTAAATTATGTAATCAATATTAGAGTCTTAAGAAATAGTGATAATATTAATGTTCTTTAAAGATATGTAGCTTCGCGAACAAAATGTAATTGCACCGTTATATTTTTACCTCTCAGAAAATTTCATCTTCCCCCTTAGGGGATAATTAGCTCCAGTCTATCTGCACATTATGTAGAAAGGCCTTAATCACATACGAAAAGTTCGAATCAACAATTTGTATCTGTAACAGAGCGTCCTTTGATCTGCACTAACATGACTATGGAAAATAGGTTTTGTTCTGGAAACAGAACAGCTGCGAACAGAGTTGGGAAAAAGTTGAGGATGCTCAGTGTGGAACAGGACATAATGGACCTTATGTCCTCAGGTGACAGTCTTATTTTGACAATAACGATGTTACGGGCACGGGCATTCTGTACAGCATAGCGAACCCAAATTTATTCGTATAGACTAAACATTAACAAGGAGAAATCGAATAAAGAACCATGGCGTGTCAAAACCTGCAGTTAACTTAGGCCGTCTTATAATCGAATAGCTTGCGGAGCTCAAATGCTTAGAACAGTCTGCGCGACAATAGTCCCAGAACAAGCCTATTATAGAATAGATCGAACAACGACCACATGCGAGTACATCTTGTTAAAATCTTTGTGAATCAGGTGAAAAATGAATGCGTCAGTGAAACCTAGGTCATGTATCTCCAACGGGATATTTGAAATTGGGAAACATGCACGCCTCTTCGGCCAGAAAAACTGTACAGATGAACACTTCCCTCACCCTTTGAAAGATGTTTGATGTAGCATAGTGTAGTCACAACATAATCAAAGTCAGATGCAGCAACATCGCGCTGTCGAAGAGAAGCGACGAAAGGTGAAACGTCCTCTTAGAAAAATTATACATGACTGTGCTTAAACTGACGCACAGTATTTTTAGCGCAACGCAATCTGACTTTCAAAAATCCCTACAAAAGAATGGCCCTGACTAACCTTAACCTATACGTTTCACAAATCACTTACCTCACAAAAATCTTGGTTACTCGAACTACTGCAATACAGCGAGCGCCACTACTGTCAGCTAAATAAAAGATTCAAACTGCACAAGGCACTAACTATTGATAGGGATAGTTAGCAAATGAAAGATTTTAATAGAGAACAAACAATGTATTTACCTTAATATCATCAAAAGTCATAATTTATATAGCAGTTCATGACATCCAGTCTTACAAATTTCAAAACTCCGCCATCTCTCTCCCCACATCGACAACTGCTGGCGGCTCATCTCCAACTGTGCAATGCTACGCGCTGTTAACATCCAGCTGCCCAACACTACAATGGCGACTATTTCAACACTGCCAACCAGCCACAGCCTTCACACAGCACAGCCAGTGATTTTCATACAGAGCGCTACGTGGCGTTACCAATATAAAAAACCTTAACAGCCTACTTACATAGCCCCCATGCTCCACACAAAAATTTTACAATTTGTTTTGGGCAGTGGCCAATACAGATTTGAAAAAAAATTTCATAATTACAAAACAAAGATATCAAGTGCACACACTTATTGATACAATGTTGGTCAAAAGCTAAAATTTGCTCTTAGTCCATAAAGACAGTCCTGATCATTCATCACAGTAAAATTGCAGTGTTTTTTTTTTCAAAGTCTGAGCAGTAAAAGATAATGCACACAGAAGTAGTGGATTTCCATGCAGTCTTGAAGAAGTAGTGTTGTCCTTCCAACGGAAAGACAGTGCTGACTCTTGACATGCAGACAGATAATGGGCCACAACAGAGCAAACCCACAGCAGAGTCAGTCGAAGTTGAAGACTATTGGTAGGTAGATCATCACAGAGCAGACCCACTGTAGTCCTGGTAGAGATTATGGTATTGGTGGGCTACCAGAGGTGCAGACCCACTGCAGTCCTTGTAGAAATAATGGTATTGGTGGATCACCAAAAATGCAGACTCACTGTAGTCCTTGTAGAGATTGTGGTATTGGTGGGCCACCAGAGTTGCAGACCCACTGTAGTCCTGGTAGAGATAGCCAGCAGCTATCTGTTGTGACTGTGCAGGTGCACAATCACCATTGAAGAGTCTTGCAGATAATATAGCAAGTCCATAACCACCACTTGTGCACTCATAAAGTTTTTGGAATTGTCCTTAGAACCAGCAATGCTGTTATCCAGTTCCTTGCTGAATTATTAACACACATGCGAACACTAACAGTCCCTACTTCTCACATATTGCCCATATACTATGACCCACAGAAACGTGTGCAGTGAAATGTAACTTCCAAGTTACTTAATTTGATGAACTGGTGTCAATTACAATTTTATAACATAAGAATACAATAACAAAGGTACAAAATACATCATTAAAGAACATAGCAGCACAGATAACATTTGTAGTAATACAGGCTTTACAAAAGAATCGAACTAACATGTGCATCAGAGTTACAGGAATTATGACATAAGTAAATACATAAAAGATGAGAATAACTTTTGAAACATCAACTTCACACATGAGCACTAAAATAAAACAGGATAAATAATGTCTAAGCATCTTTACGAGGTAATTAATATGTTATCAGAAAAATTCTACAACATAAATCTTATTAGCTAAACACATACAGACAGGAAAAACACAAATTCACATAGTGTAATAACACAAAAATACAGGACAGGGTTTGTTTTCAGTGTAACATTTGGTACTGCAGTCCAACCCAAAACTTCATTCCATAGACCTTCCTCTTATTACAACATTTGATCCAGCCCAAAAAAAAAAAAAAAAAAAAAAAAATCCAAGCATGCTTTCTGTATTTTGTTCACATCCTCTTTCAAAAATAGTTTTTCTCCACTGTACACTACTTTTTTGGCCAAATCATTTTCTTCTAGCTTCTCAATGCATTTCTTCCAATTCATCACAACTCGTTCTCTTTTATAGCCTACGCCATCTTAAGCTAACTTAAATCTACTGCGCTCAGATGTTAAACTAAGGGATGAGGCAATGCAGCAGCACAAAACAATTAATACAAACAGCAATGAAAAAATAATGGAAGTTGTCAAAGCAAGCAGCAATATTACAACTAATATAAGGCAATAAAAAAATGGAAGTTGTCAAAGAAAGCAGCAATATTACAAGTAATATAAGGCAATGCGCAGCAAAGAAGAAAAATAAATCCATAGTAAAACTGGCTTAACATAGTAATACAAAGTCAAATTCAGTAACATTATGCCTGGCAAACAGAGGCAGAAAATGCAATAACTTTTACCTAAACATGACCAAGCTCAAGCAGAAAAAATATTACAGTAAAAATGACCATGTTTAATACCTACATCACATTAATACTAGAGTGATGCATCACGATAACTTACTCTACCAAAAAACTACCAAGTAGTTGAAAAGAAAATTATGTATGCAGTTCCTGTGAAGGGAAATATTTTTTTTGTGCTCCCTCATTTTTTGGAGGTATATCACATTATTATTATATACTGGATCTGTAGAGAGAAAATATTTATATTAGCACATCTATAAAATTTTATTTTAACCAATGCTGCAGTGCAGCTAGAAACTAGATATTGAACAAAATAGACAAAGCAAGGCGTGAAACGTCATTCACTAGCCATATGGCGTTTCATAGTGCAGTAAACAAGCTTTCAACAAGCAAGACAATAGACGTGAAATGTTTCTCATCATTTCATTTCAGTAAATATCATAAATTAAGAGCTTCACAGTGTAATCATATGTTTTCAAGTTTGGGCGTGTCGTATTTGCGATGCTTTCTACAAAGGAATCTCAATAGCGAGGTTAATGGCCTCCTTTGTTCTCCACCTGTGCCTCTGAAACGCACACACTAATGACTTTTTCTCAAGGCGGCTGGCACACCTGGCCGCTCACAACGCATTACGTCACAGTCACTTACCTTTCTTACCGAAATATTTACGACAGCAGTTTCCGCTACAGTGACAGTCTCATACAAAAATATTTTCACAGGTTGAGAATTTGCGTTACAAACGTCTAGAAAATAAAATCCTATTGATATGACAGTGTCCAAAAAAGTTTCGTCGGCATTCTAATACATTCACGCATTTACATACATTTCATAACTCTTAAAGTATGATTCTTGGTTTCCAACCACCTTTTTCACAAACCAGAGTCCCTAACCACTACTCATTATTCCTTACCTTATTCGTCGACACTTCTTCAATATTTCATCATAACAGATATGTTGCACAATCAAATAACTCATATAGCATCAGCTTATTGATCATAAACATATCACAACAGCGTAATACACATCGTCATCATAACATCATAAAACCTCAGCCAAGTATCAAAATCGTCGTAGCTTCCTTCAATAATTTGAAAACCTAAGAAAATTCTCTGCTCATGTCAAAAGTGTCATCTACCTCAAACGTACTTTAAAAATCATGATCCCATACCAAATACATCATTCAAAGCTCTCATAGTATCACAACGGTTCCGAAAAAATATGAACATTTCAAAAAGCACAAACAAAATACAATTTCATAAGTCTGAAGTTATCCAAATGTGTAATCACGTAAACATCTGTCACTGATGTAGTAAAATAAATGTTTATCTCTCTCAGTTAAATGATCAGATAGCTGTGTAATTTATATGTTAGAGAAATATGGTAACGATGTGTAAAGTTGTATAAACAAATACCATATTAGCTAGGGCTCCTTGTGCTTGCCAAACACATGGTACACAAAGTAAGCGTGTTCCCCCCTGAGGATTAATGTAATTATACCCTCAGGTGTTACAGATTACAGCAATGGAATGAAATGTATCAGGGAAAACCTTTGTATCATTGTAATTCAAAAATCTTTAAAAATAAATGATTTAAGTACAAAATTAATCACTCAAATACGTATGCTGTAGTGCTAAACTGTGCGTCGTGTTGTAAGATAATATCTGTGGAAGTGTCGTAGTTATCGTCCTCCGAAAGCTAAGTTCTGCAGAAGTCAATGTACTTACCTCATCATAAACGAAAGTGAAATGCTTTGCGTATAGATATCGTAGTTATTACATACCTTACCGTGATCAAGAAAGTACTATAATGTAACGTATTGTAGTGCTACAGAAAAGGCTGTCTCATTGTAGCTACACCACAAAAGTTACTACTAAAATATGTTTTACTTTCCAGAATAATACAGAAAAACTGTGCAGATACAAAACAGATACACCGCAAAAGCAACATTGTAAATTGTCACTCATTAGTAGCGTCGTGATAAAATCGTGTAGCTGTCACTTAAACTAACCACTGTGGCATCTGGTATCTCTCAGAAAGCACTTTAAATCCAGAACGTATTTTCAAGTAAACCAAAATGTTGCATTAAAATCTCATTAGCAGTACTGGTATATGTTCTAAGTATGTAAGGCTTATAGTCGTTACGTAATCGTGCCACTAACAAGCAAGAATGTACACACACACAATAACACTGTGTCGTCTGTTCACTATAACAATTCATTCATAATTTCTGTTTAAATAAGTTCTCTTGGCTCTTGATTGGATATTTAACTTCAACCATTGTTGCATGTTAACAGTTTCTCAGTGTGGCAAGTTGTACCAGTAGCGTGAAGTGAAAAATTTTATGGCAAAGACTAAGTTAAAAAGCAGATTATCTTTCAGTAAACGGTTTCACATGTGAAATGTGGTGCAAGCCTTTACTCTTCCTAGTGCTCAGAGTTAACCTCAAAGCAATTAACATGTTGCATACATCGGTAAGGAATGCTAAAATTTTTCTAAAGGTTAGCGTCTATGTTATTTTTCTCTGAGCCAACCGACGCACGCGGCTGCCTGCGGGGCGAGTCATTGTCTGTCTCTTTGTTGGCGCGCGTCGTTATTAGGATTTGGAGACCTAACTTCTACAAATTCACCTTGTCGAGAGGGCCCTGCTCTGTTTGAACCCTGGCAGTTCTGCTGCAATTCAGGTCTGTCGTTGCGATCATATCGTCTGTCGTCATGTCGGTAGATTCCATAGTTTCTTTCTTGTCGGTCACGTGGTGGTGAATTTCTCCCTGAATCGTAACTGCGGGCTGGACCGTTGCGTCTGAAGTTATTCTGTCTCCCTTAATAATAATTATTCTGGTTTCCGTATTGTCTGTTTCTCTGATTGTCTCTGTGATGATCATTACCGCGGAGAGGCGACCTTTCCCTGTAATTATTACTACTCTGCCAACGGTTGTCATACGGGTGGTGTCTGTTTTGGTCACGATTTACGTTGTAAGAATAACCTTGTCGTGTATTATTTCTGTCTTCGCGGAATTGTGACAGATATGACCTGTAATTGTTGTGCTCCTGTTTTCGCGTTCCGCGATTGTCAGTGTCATTTTCCAATTCTTGTAACAGTCCCTGAAAAACTTCAATGTCATCTTTGCAACGTCCTGCCAAAATAATAATATGTCGTAAATGTTCAGGTAGTTTGATTAAGCAAATGCGGATGAGTTCTGAGGGGCTGTATGGGTTTGACAGGTACTGATTCTTGTGCAACATGTCTTCAAAATATTTCACAAGACTGGAAAACTCAGATTGTTCGAAACGTTTCATCATTATGATGCTATGTTTTACTCGGTCTTGTGTAGCTTGAGACTAATACGCTGAGAGGAAGGCATGATAAAATTCTCCTTCGCTGTGGCAATCGTGAATGACAGATCGCATTCTTACAGCTGGTTCATTCTCTAAATAGCCACACATAAATTCTAATCTGTGCTCTAATGACCAGTAGGGAGGAAAACAATGAGAGAATTGATGAAGCCACGCTTGTGGATGAATGTTGTTGCCGGAATTCTTAAATGTTTTGAATTTACGTGCAGTAATGAACAGCTTATAGTCAAAATCATCGTGTCGTCGAGTCGCATATCGCTCATTGTTACGACGTTTCGGCGGTTCCATCTCAAAATTCGGTGTACCTTGCTAATTTCTTTCATAATTTCCGAAATGCCCTGTGTTATTATTTTGTGGCTTTTCCGTATTTCTAAGTTCCTCTTCCCATGTTGGAGTGCGAGTGTCCTCTGAAATACGTAATTTTTGTATTACTTGTGCCAACTGATCTTGTACTTCCCGGATTTCTCTTTTGTATTGCGTATTAATTTGATTCTGATTTTGTTTGAATTTCTTAATTTGTTCATACTCTTCTGTGTCAGTGATGGCTACAGGTCTTGTGTCATTCAGATCATCATCTACCTTTGTAGATAAGTTAGTGAACTGATCTGAAAGTTCGGCTACTTTATCCGATAGTAAAATTATTTCCTCTGAGTGTCCATTTGTGTTGAAATCGTATCTACCGTGTCCTTTAAGTTTTCCTGAGTTTTTGCAAGTTGCGTAACCGAATCGGTAGATGCAACTGAGTCAGTTTTAGTTTGCAAGGTATCGTGATTTACATGAACAATAGTTCTTTTATGGCTGCTTCGTGATTCCGTAATGCATTTTCATGACGCGAAAAAATAGGTTGGAAATGCTCACAAATTTGAGTTTTTACGTCATTACAGGCTTTTTGACATTTCGATTCAATGTTATGTAACTCAGCAGTTAAATCTTCACGTGTTTGTTCAAGTGTGGTGTCTAACTTTTGAAGCTTTTGCTGTGTTTGTCTCTGATTTTGTTCCATTGTGTCTAACTGTTGCTGTGTTTGTCTCTGGTGTTGTTCCATTGTGTCTAACTGTTGCTGTGTATGTCTCTGTTGTTGTTTCACTGTGTCTAACTTTTGAAGATTTTGTTCCATTTGTTTCTGATTTTGTTTCAGCGTTGTGTCTAACTTTTGTAGCCTTTGTCCCATTTGTTGCATTAACTGTAATAACAGTGCACTGGTGTCTGAAACATGTTCCTCAGTGCTATTCGGCAGTGCATTTGAACCGGCAATATTCGCATTTTGAAAAGCAGAAAATATGTCTTGATTTATATGAGAAAACGGTGAGGATGCAAAACCTGAATCTACAGTATTTGCAAGATTGTGTCCTGTCATTTCGGAATCCTGAGGCGAGCTGTTGCCGACCGCTCGATCGATAATGCTTCCCTTTTCACTAATTTCTCACTACCTACACCATTATTTGCTGCCCGCTCTATTTCCCTATGCACAATTACCAAATTACTACTTTGAACATTAGTTAATTCATTACATGGTGGCGCTAACACACTGCTGTCATCTTCACTGTCATTTCTCAGTTTACTTTGGAGCCTAGTATTACGTTTTTCACACGCCATTATTGTCACAATATTTCACACAACACAGAAAAGCACAATTTGAAGAGCAAAATAAGAAAACACATTAACATAGCATTGAAAATAATATCTCGTTGATTGCAAGCGCAGCTGCGAAATACTTGCTGCAAATCTACATGCATGCCACAACTGTTTTACTGTACAACAATGAAAGACTGCAACTACAAAGGAGATTCTGTCAACAATTACGCGCTAGTAATAAACAAAAGCTACACTGATTACACAAACTACAAGAAAAAATCAGAAAATTCCAGTGAGGTATCCTCGGCTAAGGGTCGACATATGAAACATGTCCTAAGAAAAATTATACATGACTGTGCTTAAACTGACACACAGTATTTTTAGCGCAACGCAATCTGACTTTCAAAAATCCCTACAAAAGAATGGCCCTGACTAACCTTAACCTATACGTTTCACAAATCACTTACCTCACAAAAATCTTGGTTACTCGAACTACTGCAATACAGCGAGCGCCACTACTGCCAGCTAAATAAAAGATTCAAACTGCGCAAGGCACTAACTACTGATAGGGATAGTTAGCAAATGAAAGATTTTAATAGAGAACAAACAATGTATTTACCTTAACATCATCAAAAGTCATAATATATATAGCAGTTCATGACATCCAGTCTTACAAATTTCAAAACTCCGCCATCTCTCTCCCCACATCGACAACTGCTGGCGGCTCACCTCCAACTGTGCAATGCTACGCGCTGTGAACATCCAGCTGCCCAACACTACAATGGCGACTGTTTCAACACTGACAACCAGCCACAGCCTTCACACAGCACAGCCAGTGATTTTCATACAGAGCGCTACGTGGCATTACCAATATAAAAAACCTAAACAGCCTACTTACAAAGGGTCGACAACAGTGATTAGTTATGTGTGGATGATAGCTAGGATCAGAAAGAAAAATGAGGTTGTCGTACGGGATGTATGTAGCCACTGTAATACAGTGTGAAACCCAACTCAACAACCAAAATTTCAGAGGATGTTCCTTAATACCTTCTCAGTAGTTTGGTGTAAGACACCGGTGCTCTCCAGTGCCTCATTACAACATAATGGTATTTCGTTTGATTTCCTATTCTCATATACATGGTGATTCGCAATTCATGTTACACCCTTACCTCAAATTGATACATTTATCAGTCTCAATCATCCTTGAAAGTTTTTAACGTCATCACGGAATATATATAGGCGTCGGCGCCTATGAGCATGACGCTGTGAAGCGTCGTTGGATGACGTTTATGGACATGTGTTCCTACGCAAAACCTGGTCCACTAACTCCCTTCTAAAACCTCTATAACTGTGTAACATGAATTGTGGAACACCCTGTATATTTTTTATCTGCATTCGCTGAAAATATTTGCTGGACAGTACACATGTCAACGGTATATGCTGGGAGTCGTGTTTGTAAAGAAACTTATCCCATACACTCATTTTGCTTGTTTGTAAAGAAACTTATCCCATTCACTCATTTTGCTTGCTGAAGACATCTGACGCACACACACTTTAGTCTTCTCCTTGAAGTTTCTTAAGATACTGCTCCGTTCTATTTCGGATTTATTTTTCCTGCTGTGTTAGTTGTAGGTTAACAGCGATGCACATAAGGACGAATAAATGTGATAATAGTGAGTTGACCAATAAGTAGATCGTGTATGGTGTAAGTGCCAGAACAGACAATGTGGTAAAAAATATACTCCCTTTATCTGAGGATTGTTGAATTACTAAGTGGTTTGTGTCGTACATTTTGGTGATTGCATATTATAGGCTTTTTCACTATTTTGAAAGTGTTTTTCTAGAAACGAAGGAAATTGGGATAACAAATCGAGTCTTTAAGTCATAATAACTTTCTTAATCTGCAACGAGCTAAAGGAGGCGATGGGTCCCTTGTACCAAAATAATCGGAAAATATCCCTGAAAAATATCCGAAATTTTTCGGAATTTGGATTCGGCACATATACGGCGGCGTTCTGTGACCTAGCTCAGCCTCATCTCCACGCATAAATATCGAGGAAGAGTCAGATTTGTGTCTGCTTCGCGGGTAACTTTCGGTGCTAGCACATCCAGGACTTTCCGCTTAGGATTGTGATGCGAAAACTTGACAATCTAGTCTGTGGGTATCTCTGCCTGCTAGAAATTTATTCACGAAACTAGCACGACGTGGAGTACCTAGAGTATATCACTACAGTTCTCAGACTGCAGTCTGATTGTGTATTCACTGGACGCTGTAGGCATTTGTATCCACATGTGCACAGATACTCCGCAGCCCACCGTATGGTCCATGGTGGAGGATACATTGCACCACTACTATCATTAGTTTTCCTGTTCCATTCGCATAGGACTGCTGTTCAAATGGTTCAAATGGCTCTGAGCACTATGGGACTTAACTTCTGAGGCCATCAGTCCCCTATAACTTAGAACTACTTAAACCTAACTAACCTAAGGACATCACATACATCCATCCCCCAGGCAGGATTCGAACCTGCGACCGTAGCGGTCGCGTGATTCCAGACTGTAGCACCTAGAACCGCTCGGCCACTCCGGCCGGCCATAGGACTGTTGTTCTAATACTGCCACCTTGCGTTGTAACCTGCAGAGGCCGCTTGTCATACAGAGGATGGCATGAGCGAAATCCATCACAGGATGGGAAGCCGATTCATTTAATGTGTGTCCATATGAGAGCATCGCACGCCATTGACGACGTTCTGTATGTCACGGTGAACTTTGTATCCATATCACTGGGGCATGTGTCACAAACCGTCATTAAATGAACGATATAGCACCGTAGCTCATGGTAGCTCTTAGGATAAAATATTAGTTATTCTCTTAAAAAAGCGTAGAGCGGTTGACTCTACAACGCTGATTTAAGTCATTGTAATGAAGAGGACGTACCAGTCGGATGTATTAAATAAGCGCGGTAACATGGGCAGACGTGGACGCATCACAGAATTGCTGAAAGGAGGGATCATGAGCCGGCCACTGTGGCCGAGTGGTACTAGGCGCTTCAGTCCGGAGCCGCGCTGCTGCTACGGTGGCGGGTTCGAATCCTGCCTCGGGCATGGATGTGTGTGTGATGTCCTTAGGTTACTTAGGTTTAAGTAGTTCTAAGTTATAGGGGACTGATGAGCTCAGATGTTACGTCCCATAACGCTTAGAGCCATTTGAACCATTTGAGGGATCGTGCCAATGACCACACCGAGAATGAAGTTGCTCGATTGGTCGGTTTATGAGCGCGCATACTGTCCGGCGAGTGCACAAGGAATGGTGTACCACTCATAGCCATGTGACACTGCGTAAGAGACAATAGTCGTAGAAAGAACTTAACTGACAGGGATCGGAAACGTTTCTTACCACTTCTCAATGCCACAGTGAATCGAGGTGTATCTCAACGAGTTCCCTAGCGAACATTGCGAAGGAAACTGAATGCAACAGACTTTTGGAGTAGAATACCTCGCGAAAGGTCATTGCTCACAGCGGCACATACTCTAAAGCAACACTTCTTCAAGGGCAAAACCAACACTGGAACTGGACAGCAGCTGCTGGGGGCATGTAGCTTGGTTCCCGACTCTCGATTGTGCCTCTTTTCAAACTACGTATGTAAGGCGTCATATAGACTGTCAGTGGGCGAGACATTTAACATGCAGTGTGTGGATAGTGTGATACGGGCTAGAGGTGGCACTGCGATATTTTGGGGGCTTTTATCGTACCGTGACTTGGACGCCTGATTTCTGTTACGGTGACCATGAACCAGGATGCTCATTTCAACATTTGTGTGATCAAATGTTGCTCTTTCTTCTACACCTTCACGATCAGCACGGAGTGGGCGCTACTGTCTCCCATGACAACAACAGCAGTGTTCGCAGTGCTGAACGCATATATTCCTGGTTTGACGAAGACTCACGACGCCTATAGCATCTCTATACTCCCTTGAAACCGCTCGATATTAATTTGAATCGCTGTGACGCGCAACAATCCACATCCCCGCAATTCTAGTAATAAATGACCGTCTTCAGCTATATAGGGCGTGCTTGAAGAAACTTGTGGACCTTTTTCCTCGCCGTGTTGAGGTCATTATCAAGACTGGAGGCGGTGTTACAACATATTAGCGTGATGAGTACTATGTTACCCAGTACACTTATCACTGCAATAGCCTGTAGTGTCCTCCATGTCAGCAGTGCGCCTGCGGCCTTGCGTGAGACTAACCCTGAGTGCGATGTGTGGGGGAGTGCCCGGGAGCTACTGCTTTGGCGTAGGGAGAGCGGGCAGCGATCGGCCCTCATTTAACGGAGCGCTCCGCAGCCGGCAGTCAGTGCGTCTCCAGAGCTCGGAGTGCAACCATGGCCAGACGAGGAGCATCACTCGCCTACTGCGCCTGCGCACTCGCCTTCTTCGCAGCGGTCGCCACCACTGCAAGCGCCCGTGAGTACACTGTCATCGCCTACTTCACGGTGGCGTGGCTCTCACATTCCGCTCGGCACTATGCCGCTGTTGACTGATGTCCATTGTGGTTGATCTGCTATACGTAAACAGATTTGTGAAGCTGTAACTTGATATTAACAAAACTTAGGTAAGAACACAGGAACAGTTATGAAATTGTACGTTTGATGTTGTAGTGTCCGAGGAGTGGAAATGTAAACCAGTTCGTACGTAGATACACCTTCGATTACAACATAAACTATGTTTTAAATTTACACATTACAGCAAATTGACTGTGAGGACTGGGCCATTCGAATAGTTCAATTTAGTGTCGTGAAACTTTCTTAGTATTCACAGTGCTAATGTTTTTCAGTCTTACGTTACCGCCTATGTAGCTATACAAAATGTATTTAATTACTGCTTCTCACTGTTCTGGAAAACTGAACGTAAAGAAACATAAACGTGAAGCTTCGAGGCGTGTTTAGCTGGACCCGATGGACGCCAGCACCACCTCTCGGTCCAAAGCACAGTTCACACACAACGAACTTCATGTTTTAATAAAACTGTTTTCAGTTTTTCACTCTTCAGGTAATCTATCTGCGGAGGAAAAATCAACGTAGAAAAACATTTCAACTGCAGCTGGGTCATATTTTACTGTGTAGCTACAGTAATAGTTCAAATCAAACATTGTTATGTCTTATAGACGTTACTACATTTATACTTTGTAATGATCAACCTCATAAAATTAAGCTTAATATGGTGCAGAGCAGAAGCGGAAAATGCAAATAGTTACGCACTGCAATTGTGAGTGATTTTATCGAGTTATCGACCAAATTTGCTAGGGGAGTGAACATGTTACGTTAGCCGTAGTACTTCAAGTTCCTTACTCAGTTTCGTGTGTAATGAACACCGAAAAGTCGTAAATGTCATAGTACGAGTATAGCGATTTCTGGCAACTCGTCTTAACTGAACTAACACTACTTCATATATGTGCCCTAGCAGATGACGGAGATATTTGTTGCACCTACTTGTACTCTTCAGGCTGTGAACAGTACGGTGTTCTTCCTGTTTACGCTGTTTGTGGTTGTGTATTATTTAGTTAGCTTGAGAATTGCATTATGTCGAATACAACTATTTGTAAATGTCCATCTTGATCAAACAAATGTTACAACTCACAATTACCGCTTTTAGCTGCTGTCATTTTAAGATGATATTTATATGGATACGCGGTATGTGCTTGAGCGCTTATAATGTACCCATATATATATTTGACGTTGATACCTACACTAGAATATTTTCAGATCTGAAGATGGCAGCAGCCGAAACCGGTAACTGTGAATTGTACAATATATGTGATCAAGTGGGACCTTTACAAATGAAGTGCCGTAACATGATCGCGGACTCATTTGCAGTATTTGTCATCAATTGATAAATATGTAATAGAAATTATGGTGCAAAATGTCTGTGTGTATTCATTTAGAATGCTATTAACGAGCCACGAAATGGATGAAACATCAGAAAAAAATTACAGTAAGGAAGTTTCCCCTATGAGAAAAAATGTTACCTGTAAGATTAGTTAACAATAATCCTCTGAATTACTTTCGCCTTTAGCCAGTAAGAGGATCCTTCCACGTTGATCAATGCTAGCAGACGATCCTTCGTGGAGTATTGTAATTGTGTGGCAGTTAGGGAGCAATGCGATGTAGATAAAGTTTCATTCAGCATAGCAAACGCAGAAAACGGGGCCATTGATCCAAGGTGCACGTACTGCCCCCAGTCTGAGTGAGGGCTGTCTGGCTGGTTAACGACCGTAGGAAGTCTCAGGGAATCCTTTACTATTGCGCTTTAGAACGCTGCTACTGAAATAAAATTGATGTCAGCTGAAAGATGAATTTGACAGATCAACCACTATGCATAAATAATTTCAAAGCCGTTCCGTAAATGATGCCAAATCAAAACCGTCTGTGGGAAAATTACGAATTCATAATCTTAAAATACATAAATTAATTCTCGTTATTAGCGGAAGAGTCTGTGACAGCATCTCATTGATATCAAAATCGTTTATATTTATTGTGAATAGCGCAAATAATGTCGAAACGATGTTAGTATTACTATCAAAACTTTTTATATGCACATAAGTGGCGCGGAAGTATCAACAATCATCGTTCTGTGAAACATCCAGACGGATCCTTAAGAGTTATTAGTGTGACCTATTCGCTCTATTTCCTAGGTTTTTATGTTTTCCATCTAACATTTCATATGATAGCCGTTGACAGTTCAGAAACGCGTGCAAAGTGTCAGGTGCTATGAAGCATAATGTGTTACTACGTCAAATAACCAAAGATCGACAATTAAAGCTGCAAGGTTAGAGCCCTGCTTGTGAACTTTAAATGAATCCGTGAGATTTCCCGTCTGCTTTTCAGAACTATAGCATGACCCCCACACAGTATATGTAAGAAGTCTTTAGTAATATTTACTTTTTGTTTCAATCTAAGGTGCTTATTTGGTTGGCAGCGGATTCGCAATTGGCGCATTAGTATTTCCTTCAACAAAGGAACCTCCCCATCGCACTCCCCTCTGATTTAGTGGTAAGATGACCCTTTGAATAGCCGGTCAAAAACTGAACACAGATCAAGCACGAAAGAAGGTGTACTGAACTGTGGAAAAAAGAAGTAAAAAAGAAGCAGTGAATGGTCCAAAATAAATAAATAAATAAATAAATAAATAAATAAATAAATAAATAAATACGTGCAACATCGAGCAACTGCGAGTGCCCGTTATCTGGTCACGGTCTTTAACTGCGAAGGGGATATATCCTGGTCCAAATCTTCCTGCCTTATTTTTTTCACAAAGTTATGAACTGTTCGCCCGGTCATTGACATGTATGTTTGTTGTGTTCAAATTTGTGTCTGTGCGTCGTGTAACGTTCGTTTGCAACAGCGACATCTAACGAAGGGACCTCCAGACGTACTTACCTCTTATTTGTTCCATACAAGTACCGCGTGTAATGCCTCTTGCGTTCCGTTTTGGAAGTTTTGACTCTTGAATTCCTTCATTGTAACATGGTTCATACCTGTTTATTTGTTTGATTTCTGCGAGTGTCTATGCGGCATCTCTCCTGCTCTCACTATTCAACCAATTTACTTGCGACGCTAATATATTCATACCACAAGACTCATATTTTATAACTAACGTTTGTATGACAGCTGCCAAAAAACAGAGGAAGAACGGACACATCAATGGCCGAAGGGACAGTTCGTAAATTTGTGGAAGAAAAGCACGAGGGAGATTTGAACACGTGTCTCCCGCTTCGCAGTCCGAAGCAGTGACAACACAAGTCGCTTTGCAAGCCGTTCGATGTTTCACTTCTTGAGCTTGACCGTTCACTGCTTCTGTTTTGCTTCTTTTTTCGCACTTCAGTATAACTTCTTGTTTTCATGCTTGATCTGCCTTCCACTGGCCCATTTTACCACTAAATCTGAGGTGGTGCGACGGGGAGTTTCCCTTGTGCGTACCTTTGTCTAAGCGCACTTCCAATGAAGTGAATGAAGCCAATTTTTAGAATCGTATGTAATTTCAGAGTGTTAACACTAATAATTAAAACGGCGAGTACTCACAAAGCGGGGTGCAGTGTTCTGGGACAGCAGACTTCTTCACAGCTGAAACAGCAGCGCGCCTTACCAGAGCTAACGGCAGGCGTCAGAGCATGCGTAACAGTTTTCGCCGCGGCCAGATATGAAAGTAGTTTCTAGTAAACCGTTATTGGGCAGTGTGGCGCAAACGATGTGCTTCTCTCAACAGCTCCGCTAGGTAACCTATGAATGCACGGTGTTCATCCAACCTGTATAAATGTTTCGATAAATCTATCAGAACGTCATCTCCAGATACAAAGCTAAAACTCCGCCCGAAGCGGCCATGAAGGCCGAACAGTACAGATCGTCTGCCGTGTCATCCTCAGACCACAAGCGTCACTGGATGCGGATATGGAGGAGCATGTGGTCAGAACACAGCTCTCCCGGTCGTACGTCAGTTTCCCAGACCGGAGCCGCTGTGTCTCAGTTAAGTAGCTCCTCAGTTTGCGTCACAAGAGCAGAGATCAAACCGCTTGCCAAGGGCTCGGCAGACCAGATGGTCACCCATTCAACTGCTAGCCCAGCCCAAGTGCGCTTGACTTCAGTGATCTAACAGGAACCGATGTTACCTATGCGGCAATACCGTTGGCATTTCCAGATATAGCCATGTTATTTAAATACACTGGGAAGGGGTTAAGGAAACTCCAATCGATATACAAAATACAAAAGGATATTTCTTGCAGGAACATCCTACGGTTTTCATTTTGATGTATTTCCTCCTACTCTTACATCACTATCATAAAAATAATGGGTGAAAGTGTTTTTAAGAGTGTGTTCAGAGATTTCCGCTACAAACTTCTAGGATTTGTAGAGCGGACTGAGTATATAATATTTTGAATAGGAGCCCCGACGGTTTGAGTGTTCAACTCATCCACTTCTGTTTGGGGAACTGAATTAGGCGTGATGCAGTACCATTGTTACGTAAAAATTTAAAACGGAACTTAACGAAATATCCGTTTCACTTAAACACATTTGCTTTTATTAACATTCAAACATTGCGTGATTACATTATTCCGATACAAAAAAGAATCCAGGATACTTTACGTACAACACAATAGTGATGCATTACAACAGCGGCTCGATGTGGCGACCACAAACTTAGTTCGAAGCATGTTCTGGTACACACTCTCTACTCCACCTGATGTCTTTTAAGTTTCTAGTGTAGCGGCCAGAGCTCGTGCCAGCACATCTTCCTCATCTCTAAAGTGACATTAAGTGACATCAGGTGGCCGTCTGACATAGTATACGTCGTTCTACCCTCCCTGTTGCACACCAGGAGAGGCAGCTCTCAGACTTTTCTCATTTCCTCAGCAGACGTGGAGGTGTTACTCATACAAACGGAAACCGTCCTAGGAAGGAAACTTACGTTTCCGACGATAGGTTCCTGTTCAAAATATTACATACTCGATCCCCTCTATAGGTTCTAGAGGTTTGTAAGGGATATTTCCGAACACCCTGCATATGTATTAGGAAGACAGATAAAAACGGTCGAATCGGTCGTGAAAAATACATGCCGCTAGTGTCACGTTTAAACTGCCTTGTGTTTGCAACATATCCTTTAAGTCAACATAAGACCACTGATTGGTTACACTGCAATTTTAGCGACTCTTCAAGCGACCTATTTACAATTTTACCACCTAAAAATCTTTCCTTTTTTTATTAGGTGAAAACGCTTGATTATGAGAGCATAAATTCATTTTGTAACTTTCTGCGGTTTACGTTCCTATGTCCTGAACCGAGTAAGTTCAACGTTGGTAATTCTCTGGTCGCAAATGGATGATAGATATCTTTTCTTTTAATTTGAGTTTAGTTTCCAGATGTAACAAACTCGAAAAGTTGGGGGAGTTGTACATACAGTGATGGAGCGGTAGCTAAATAATTATACCAGTGATATTAACGTAATTATAATCAAATGTGACGCAGACATAATTTGCTTACAAATTCGAACCTTTTGGGTGATTTCACTGCACAGAGAAGAAAAAGAAAGAAAAGCAGTAACGAAGATTTTAATCTAAAAGAAGACGGCAGAGGGTTTAGATATTTCTTTTAATTTAAAAATTTAGTGTTTTGAAAGTTACCCTGTAATCACATTGCGACAGGCAATTTACAAAATGGTTCAAATGGCTCTGAGCACTATGGGACTTAACTTCAGAGGTCATCAGTCCCCAAGAATTAGAACTACTTAAACCCAACTAACCTAAGGACATCACACACAGCCATGCCCGAGGCAGGATTCGAACCTGCGACCGTAGCGGTCGCGCGGTTCCAGAATGTAGCGCCTAGAACCGCTGGGCCACCTCGGCCGGCGGCAATCTACAGACGTAAATTATTTTAAATCACGATTAGAATTTGTTCAAGGGATAGGCTACAACTTTTAATTAGTCTGTATGCAGTATACGCACTACCAATGCAGTTCCTTAACTCATCAGAAACAGTAGCGGCACATAGGCATTTCTCAGAAGTGTCAGACGAGCGACTCTACCTCGGTACGTCTGCCTCATTACCCGCGGCATTTTGATACCGTGTTTCTGTTCCTAGCAGTCACTTACAAATCGTGTTCATTACTTGTCGTTTCTTGCAGCACATCTGCTTAAGGTGTGTGTGTGTGTGTGTGTGAGTGTGAGCGAGAGAGAGAGAGAGAGAGAGAGAGAGAGAGAGAGAGAGAGAGAGAGAGTGTCTTACAGACGTTAACCGTTCTTGTAATTATAAGCTGATAAGAACTGTTCGAAATAACGCGAACACTGAAACGATAGCAGCAGAGATAGGCTATGTTGATGGATGGATAACCATGCTTAGAAGTATGAACTTATTTTATAGAATGTGTGAAAATAGCCATAAGAAATTGTTACAAGCACAATGTAATTTCAGGGTATTGATACTTTTCATAATCAAAAGCGAAACGCTTCACAAAATATGGATTGCAGCTTTCACTGACACAAGTGAGTCCGCCGCTCGTGGTCTCGCTCCTGAGCACGGGGTCCCGGGTTCGATTATCAGCGGGATCAGGGATTTTCACCTGCAGCGAAATGAGTGGGCGTTGTTGTGCCGTCTTCACCATTATCATACCCATTACGGTTGGAAGAAGGCAACGGCAGACCACCTCCACTAGGACCTTGCCTCATGCGGCGGTGCGGGTCATGTTGTCAAGTGTCGCTTCGTTTCCTGTACTGCCTGTGATGAATAGGTGTGTAGTGTAGTGTAGAGTTGTGTAGTTTCGTATATTGATTACAGGAGGCAGAGGATGAAACAAGGTCCTGCACACTATCTACTCCTCTGGAATATCACCAAGGGAGACGCAGACTTGAATGTCCTCATCAACGGACGGCCACCAACAAAAACGTTACATACATTCAATAGATGACACTACCGAGAAGTTTGGAATAACATAATAGCCATTATATTGTACGGAACGTTTTGTAAGCTCTAGGAGATTAGTACAGTTTGGCTCTTCGTTCTACGTAAATATTTCCAAACTCCTAAGAATGTACATCAGAATCAGTCTTAATCGTCTCCATGACAGTGGAACTGAGTGACTCTACAGCTTGCTTAGTGTATCTGAAATGATGCTGCATGCAGGACATGTTTAGGTAGAAAGCGCCTGAATTGAACGCAGAGTAAGGACTCTAAAGATGCGTAAACACATAGCAGATAAACACGAAGTATAAGCTCCACTTTGTAATTGGAAAGTAACAGTTGACAAGACGTTAAATTATCACTTACTCTCTGAAGTAGCAGTAATGTCGTTTTAACTTCTAAACATTTGCAGACAAATCGTAAGGCTGAGATAGATGCACTTGTGGGCTCTCATCTTCGGGTTTTCGAATGGTAACTATATCACATTTACAAGGATAATGGTTTGTTTGCCCATGCAATATATGATTGATGCAATGAGTTCTAAAATGAAAAGAGTAACAAGTACTGTAATTAGTTATATTTTACAGTTTCAATATAGTGACAACTAGATAGGAAGAATTTCGTTAGGCATCTAAATTCAGGACTAAATTATAAGTTGGTGCGTAAGTTCGTAGCGTTTTTCCGTAAGTTTAATAAACGCAACAGATAAACATAATAGAGACTTAATTTATCAATGATATATTGTCCTTCACTATTTGAAATAGTCTGCCAACGCTAGGGTAACCTTTAGATTGAGCGACGGTAGAAGTAACATGGTTTTGAGGCGAAGAACTCGTCGAGCCATGTTCAGAGTGCATTTTCATCCGGTAAGGAAGTTCCTTGATTATTTTTAGAGAGCGGAAAAGGTGAAAATCTGAGGGCCCAAGACCAGGTGAGTATGGTGCGTGCGGAATGACTTCCCAGACCAACTCCTGTAGAGGATCCACCGAGCGAAGTGCCCCAGCGGTTAACGCAGGCGACTGGCAGTCGGCACGATGACGATTCAAACCCGCTTCCGGCCATCCTGGTTTAGATTTTCAGTGGTTTGCCTTAATCGCTTCTGGCAAATGCCGAGATGGTTCTTTTCAAAGGGCACGGCCGTGCCGATTTCCTTCACCATCATTCCCTAATCCGAGATAGTGCCCCGTTTCTAATGACCTTGTTGTCAACGGGACGTTAATCTCCTCCTCCTTTTCTTGTTAGCCAAGCGGAATGCGGGCGGGCGGTATCACGGAATAGCATCGCTACACGCGGTCTTCCTGGGCGTTGTTCTTCGATTGGGTCCGCAAGACGTCTCAGTTGTTGACAGTAGCTGTCAGCAGTGATGGTTACAGCCGGGGAAGCAATTCGTAGTACACCACACCTTAAAAAAAATAGTTCGAATGGCTCTGAGCACTGTGGGTCTTAAAATCTGTGGTCATCAGTCCCCTAGAACTTAGAACTACTTAAACCTAACTAACCTAAGCACATCACACACACATCCATGCCGGAGGCAGGATTCGAACCTGCGACCGTAGCGGTCGCGAAGTTCCAGACTGGACGCCTTGAACCGCTCGGTCACTCCGGCCGGCACCACACATTCCACTTTCCACGAGATCCGTAACATTCTTTTTGTGGACGTGCGCAGGTCTTAGTACAGCGAGATGCGCCTTGTTTGGGGTCCACCACTCATTTCTTTTCTTATGGTACCACACAGACACCATTTTTCGTCACCAGTAACGATACAGGATATTAGTGGTCGGTATTGTTCCCTAGCCAATTGGTACCAAGCAAGCTGAGATGCGCTTATGGCCACCAACTGATTTCTGTGATTTTGGCTCAGAACACGCAGTACTCATGCACCCAATTATTGAACATTCCCGTTCCCACGTAAATGTTGCACTGTGATGGAATGATCACAGTTCACCACATCTGCGAATTATCCAGTCTGCTGACGTGCATTATTGTGGATTAATACGTTTAAATGATCTTCTTCAAACCCTGAAAGTCTCCAGGAGTGCGGAAAGTTACTAATGTCAGAACGATCTTCCGTAAACTGAGAAAACCATTTCCTTGTCGTGCTCGACACAATAGCTTCACCTTCATACACGGTGCAAATGTGTCTTGCTGACTTCGCTGCTGCACCCCTCTACTGAACTCAAACAGAATAGTTATGAAATGTTACGATTTATCCGCTTGGCGCTCCATTTTCTAACGTTCACAGTTTCACTCACTACAGTATCTCCAAATGACAAAATGACTACATGTGAACTCAAGTAGCAACAGTGAACTACAAATAAAAAAAAATGACAATCGATATATAAATCCATAGCAACCGGAATACCGACATGCAAAACAAAAAACCCCATCGACTTATAGATCAACCTAATAGTTCAGCAATTCTCTCCTTGACATGTGCTCTCACAGGGCGCATGCTGTGAAGGTGTCATGTCATTTACAGTATCACTTCTTTCTTGCTATATGAAACAAACTGAAATGGTTAAATCGAGGAATTATTAATCACGAATGAAACTTATAGCTCGTCTCAAGATGAATTTAGTAATTTTTTTCCTTATACAGGATGTTTCACTAAATAATTAAAAGCTTTGTTATCAAACAGTGAAACGCGAATCTGCAGATGTGTACCTGCAGTGTGGCAGGCCTAAGATTTTCAGTGCAGACTAACTAGAAATCAGTCAATAAAGAACCCAATTGCTTCTGTGGAGCGGCATTTAGTACTTGTTTCAAGAAATAGGCTTTCGGTGTGGCTGTGTAGGGTCACTGACCGTGGCCACATCAACTCAAAACAACCTTTTCGAGTACAACATCATGTTCGACGGTTTAATCTATTCACCAATATATTATTTGCTTTATATGACATAATTATAAATTGAAATGTTGGAAAGTATTCACTGAGATACTGACAGTTGGTAGGTTCGAAGGTGGCTGCATACTTAACGAAGCCGTCGCTCCATGTCTTCTACTGTCATTCTCAGATTCTAGTTCGCATAAAAATATCAAAACTTTGAAGTAGTAGATGAGATACACTGTGTTGTGCCTTCAGAAACAATTTATTGTTGCTTTGTATGATACAGAATTTGAAACATCTCTTGCATCTGTTATTTAAATATTAGTTTTAACGGGATAGATTTTTTTGCTGTTAAATATAAGTGGAAAGCAGTCCCCCCTTAGCCGAGTGGTGCGCGCGTCTGACTGCCATGCAGCGGGACCAGATTCGATTCCCGGCCAGATCAGCGATTTTCTCCACTCGGGGGTTGGGCGCTGTGTGTTGCCCTCATCATTTTATCATCATAATCGCCACGCTAGTCGATCAGTGTGGCGCCAAAAGAAGAGACTTGCATCTCGGCAGTCGAACTTTCCTAGGTGGGGTCAATCAGCCATCAATCATATTTCGTTTCAGTGGAAAGCAGTATGAAACGATAGCTCACTTGCTCTTTTCACGCCCAGAGTCAGCTTGTGTCCAAGATGTGTGCGCCATTTCATTCTGCAATTTAACTGTACTTTGAGAAGCACTGGTATAGAAACTCGCATGATTGCTGCTTTATGAGCAGCGTTTTAAATTCTCTGTTCAACTCCGCTGAGTCCTTCGTCGAAAAGCCAGGCTACTTCTGCACATGAGTCACCCCTTTCACACGGTCGAAATGTACAAGAGAGAGAAAACAGAATTATTTTGAAGGCTCTACTGGAGTACTGGAAATACTGTCCAACCGACCAGCGTAAGCATGACGACGCAGAAATTGTGCGTGCGTTGAATGAAAAGTAATGCCTCCTCCTTCGGTAACTGGATTTAGATGGGAATATTTTAATAAATCAAAACCAGAAATAACCCTTAGAATGTAATCTTTAATTACTAGTATTCACTTTTTCACATAATTACCAGCCAATTGCCGGCCGGTGAGGCCGAGCGGTTCTAGGCGCTTCAGTCTGGAACAGTGCGACCGCTACGGTCGCAGGTTCGAATCCTGCCTCGGGCATGGATGTGTGTGATGTCCTTAGGTTAGTTAGGTTTAAGTAGTTCTATGTTCTAGGGGACTGATGACCGCAGATGTTAAATCCCATAGTGCTCAGAGCCAACCAACCAGCCAATTGGATACATTTCTGCCAACGATGAACAAGATTTCTGATGCAGTCACGGAAGAAGTCGACACTCTATTTCCGCAATCACATTCTCACGGGGTCCCTATCAGAAGCATAATGATGTCCCTGCAGATCGTCTTTCATTATTGGGAACAGGTGGAAGTCAGACGGTGCTAAATCCGGAGTGTGTGGAGGATGCCGTATGTTGGTGATATGCTGAAGTTCTGCTGTGGTGGCACGTGAAGTGTGTGGTTTGGCATTGTCATGCTTTCGGACCCTTTTCAGTCGTGGTTTCAGAGTTCGCAGCGTTGTGATGTAGCGTTCTGAATTTATTGTTGTTCCACGATGAAGTAAATCAACATGGATAACACCATCTGTGTCCCAGAACACTGTAGTCACGACTCTTCCAGCTGAGGGCTGCGTCTTGAATTTCTTTTTCTGGGGCGATTCCTTAAGCCGATATTCCATAGACTTACTCGCCCATAGACGCACAGTACTCACATCAACATAAACGCCAATAGCTGCTTTCATTCTCTCATGATTCTCCTTTGGGGTGACACCTTCTGCTGTCAAGAATTTAATGACTGCACGTTGCTTAAATCTCATTGACCGACCGTCTGCGCAGGGTTCCATACATTCCACTGTAACAACACAACCGTTCAATGCTAAGGCTTCCCGCCAAGTGGAGCTGTAGAGTTCAATGCTAAGGCTTCCCGCCAAGTGGAGCTGTAGAGAAGAGGCTACGGAACAAGCCAGTACCTGCCGCATAACAATGCTGCCAACTGTTGAACAGTTACGATAGTGGAGGCATTACTTTTCAGTCAACCCTCGTACATAAGCACTGCTGTCATATCATCGAAGCGTGCGTCCGTGAGTGCAAGCATGCGTGTGTTCTCTCTCTCTCTCTCCCTCCCTCCATCCCTCCCTCCCTCCCCATTCCCTTCCACCTCCCACCTCCCTCCCTCCCATGCAGGCTCACACAATTTAATGGTACGGGCTGTTATTCAGGCGGAAAAGAGTGAGCCCATGCAGACAGATATAGAATCCATGGTTATTGGTTTCCTGCTGTTTGTTTGCGCACGTAGCCGTGACGTTCAGAGACCATGACGTAGACAGGAAGCTGAAGCATCTAGGGATAGACCTACATATACGCTACAGATGTGGAGTAATGTAGTAGACAAAGGTTGGAAAACAAGAGCGCTCAGCATACAACAGCCAGTATCCCTCCCTGCAAAATTCACAAGTAATCAGGAAAGTAATCAGGAAATGATTTCTACCACTGCCCATTCCAACCCATACTGACTTCGTATGAGAATAATCATGATACGACTGCGTAGAAGGAATTCCCGCACCCATTGGTGACATTGCTAAAGAAATGTAAATATTCCTTATGAAGTGGCAGAAAGGGATTGAAACGCCAGAAATTCCTACAGTACAACCTGGCGAGCAAGCAAGGGTAAATATGTAAATGATTTCCGAAGGTAACTTTCAAGTAGATAAAATATCTTGATTGATGAACCACTGACGAGTCGGGGATGAGAGATCTAGCGAGTTAGTACTTACAGGCAGAACAGGAAATGGAAAATCCTCTGCATTGTGCCATCTGTGTGACTACAGCACCTAAAGTTTTTTTTTGTTTAAAAGTAAGAAAGCCGTAATTAACTTTGAAATGTTTCGGAATTATGAGTAAATTTGTGCGAACATTGGGTATTCGAAGTTGCAGGTGATTTTTTGTTAGTTAGAAGGACATAGTGGGTTGTGTTGTCAGGGGTCTGGGTGAAATCGACAAGAAGATAGAGCTGAAGGTCACGGACCTTAGGTGCGCGTTTTGCATGGAGCCGGTTCCTACAGTCGGCCACGCGATGAAAAACAACGCAGTACGGCCTACTTGAGCAAGCCAAGCACCGTTCTCGCGGATGCGTGCCTCCCGCAGCTGTGGCGGAAGACAGAGGACCACGTCACTCTATTCCGAGCACCGCATAACAAAAATATAAAAGTAGTTCAGGAGGCGACAGTTGACGGAAGTGACGAAACGGGTCAACTCATAGATAATTTGTCATGCTTTTAATTTTGGGCCGATTTTCAGCATATAACGCAGCAGTGATTACGCAGCAACTTTACCTCACACTAGAATAGTTTGGTAAGCATGATGCTGGAACAAGCTATTGAAAAAGTGCTGACAGTTCTTCTCAAAATTCTCTTCTATGTAAGATGTGCACTTAGTCCTGTGATTTTCATAGATTTTTTTTTACCCTTGTAATATTATATTTCGTCACCTTAAGTATAACAGGTATTTATGGGGGCGATCACTTCATCTTTTAACGCAAAGTTTTTGCCGCCTAGACAACTGTAACGTAGGGAATACAGAAAGATGGCTGTGGATTAAATGACGAGAATGAGGCTCTGCCACACCAGGTTAGATCCCTATTGACGCATCTCGCTACTGCAAGAGCTGTGGACTTGAACGTTTGTCCTATTGAAGGCGTATGTTCTTGTATGCCAGTTTTGGTCGTTCTTCGATGATTTCCTGGTTTAAATGAACAGAAAAAGTAGGAAAGAAAGTCCCAATTATGGTTCTTCTTATGTTTACAGGATGTATCGAGATTATAAAACTCTCTTTAACGTTGGTTTGCATGCCGCAGTGCAGTAGTGGGCATAGTCTTATTGCACGTTGTAGGAGGTAACGACAGTTTAACGTGGTCTGCGAACCACGGTGTAGTTCAGCATTTTGCACAGGTTTGTATATCACGTGCGAGAAGTTAAAGGAGCAATAGGTGGTAGAAACCATCCGACGACTCACTAGAGACTGAACCTTCGAGCACTGAATTTTTAGTCTGAAACTCACCCACGTATTCACAGCACCGCACACAACAATTATGACAATAAATCTTCCCACTATATGGACATTGCGCAGCAACAACGATATATTTTCAGTAGTAAAAAGACAGCTACGTTTCAAAAATAGCATAGGCTTTGTTGGCGCGTCTTACCTTTCTAAGGCACCTTCAGAAATCCTGCAAGGAAAAATACATGAAAGCAGATTATGTATACATGAAGATGGTATCTGTTTTTCGGGCATGTCCGAAAGTACAGATACCATCTTCATATAGTTAAGGCTAACCGGCCATTGACCTTCTTCTGTGCGGATGCACACGCATTGCCCAAACTCTTAAGGGACTCGGTAAGATTGTCTGCCGCGAGTAATGAGTGTAATGGGCAGGGGCACTACGAATGTAGTGTGTGGACATTAAGTTGGGAATGTGAGTCTCACGTGTAGCGTGCAAGGGATAAGTCCCTGCAGTCGCACTATCCTCTGTGCCTTCGGTGGCTCAGATGGATAGCCGGCACGGTAGCTCAGCGTGTTCGGTCAGAAAGCTGGTTAGACTCTGTAATAAAATAAAAAAATAAAATAAAATAAAAATAAAAATAAAAAAACTGAGTGAAAGGATGAACAACGAACTTGAACGGATGTCAAGTGACGTCCGCAACGACCAAAGACAACGATCAACAACGGACAAAATGAAAAAAAAAATAATGGCCGGCACGGTAGCTCGGCGTGTTCGGTCAGAGGGTTAGCTGTCCCTTGTAATAAAAAAAACTGAGTTAATCAATCAACAACGAACTTAAACGGATGTTTTACGACGTCCGCCCCGAGCAGATGCAACGAACAAAAGCGAACAAAATGAGATAAAAAAAATATGGTTAGAGCGTCTGCCATGTAAGCAGGAGATTCAGGGTTCGAGTCCCGGTCGGGGCTCACATTTTCACCTGTCCTCGTTGATGTATGTCAACGTGTGTCGGCAGCTTAGGGTCTTGATTTAATTATCATTTCCTTCAGATTCGGTATATGGTCCTGTGCAGCATAAGAAAGTTGTAAAAACCTTTTTACAATACTATAAAAGCCTCAGATTGAAGAGGGACGTACGTATAGGAACTGCAGGTATCGCATTAGACATAAAGTAGTCGAAATTTTGGTGTGCACCTAAAATGCGAAAGTAAAAGACATTGCCTTAGACTAGCAAGGAAGAGCGAAATTGCAAATTAGCTGCGGGGCCGTGAGAGAGGCGCCGATCCTTGCCTTCGACGATTGCACGAAGCTATGCTTGGATAGGACAACACTTCTAATCTTGACACAAGCACTGGAATACAAACTGCAGTGCCGGCTGCGGTGGCCAAGCGGTTCTAGGCGCTACAGTCTGGAACCGCGCGATCGCTACGGTCGCAGGTTCGAATCCTGCCTCGGGCATGGATGTGTGTGATGTCCTTAGGTTAGTTAGGTTTAAGTAGTTCTAAGTTCTACGGGACTGATGACCACTGCAGTTGGGTCCGATAGTGCTCAGAGCCATTTGAACCATTACAAACTGCAGTGGTCGTGTATACATGGCCGTGTTTCCGCAGGCTGCGTGTAACCGGCAGGCAGGTCGCTGCCGGCGCAGCGGACGGAAGCTCCTCTAGGTGCCGTTTACCGGTTTGAAAGTACAGTGAATAACAATAAAAAAAGGACATATAGTGACAATTAAAGTCAATACAAATAAACAATGGATTTAAAATAGGTGATAACAATGAGACAGATGTACGAATAACGAAACAAGAAATTAAATAACTAAACTGTGGCGCCATCTGTTGGTGTCAAAAGTAAGGACAAATAGCTTGTTTACAAAGCAGACAAGTTATTTACAAAATTCCGTAATTCAAACGTAAAATATAGGATATAGAAATAAACTGGCGTCTTTACGAGGAGAATTATGCCACTGCTCAATTATGCTATCATCATTGTCTCTTAAAATGTCTGATTCTTGGTAATCATCCGGTTACTGAGACTAACATGTTTAGCTACGAGAGTGCTCCACATTCTCCAATTTCTCCAGCGAAGCCAGTTTTTTACTCTTGAGTGCGAGATGAAAGATTTGAAGCGATTCTAGTACGGGCTCTGCGTGCCTGCTATCTTTTAAATCCTCGGTGAATGAAGAATTATTTTTAATCGTATCTTTTTTAGTGAGCATATGCTCCAGAAATCTTGTTCTGGAGATCCAGCCGGTCTGTCCCATGTAAGACGTAGTCATTGAGTGCATCATACTTTATGAACGCTGGAATGAGAGAATTTGTCATTACATGGGTGCTCATTATGTATAAAGTAATAGTGGATTTTAGTATTTTACAAAACTTTTTACCACCTTCTTATGCTACATAATGCCATACCCCTAATCTGATTTTATGTATTTCTCCTATGTAGGATTTCTGAAGATATCTCAAATAGGAAAAAGACGTTAATAAATCCTATGCTATTTTTGCAGCCTATAATGTTTCTGCCTACTGAAAACATTGTGATAATCCCAAAATGCAGTGCTCATCGCCTTACCAGCACCGCCTTACCAGTCTTCATCGGAGTACTCTCATCGACCTCTGTCTCTTTCTAGTTTCACCTGGACTTGCTATTGACAGCAAACTTTAGTTGCACTCCTGCAGTTACCCATTAGAGAAATAACCTACACTGTAGGCTGTCACTTTGCTGCGACCTTTATTCTTAGCAATATTTTTGTTCCTGTATAATCCAGGGTTGCAAAGCAGCCCTGCATAACATATATGATATGTACTATACTTTCTTGTCGTGGTAGGTCACATATTCCTATTTATGTAACAGTTACTCTAATACAAGGTTGTGTGTGGGTTTTGGTGGGTACTGCTGTTTGGAGTCAGTCTCACCACAATGAATGCGATTGATGTGCTCAAGAGAGTGTAAATACGTCAGAATTTTCCATAAAAATCCTAAGCATGGATTTTGCAGTAAGAATTGTTAAACCATGACAATTTATTACGGAATTACTGTTGTTTAGTATTGAATAACTGCAGTTTTAACCATTCCCTACTCTGTGTTTTCTAAGTAGCGTAATCGTTGATTCTGTAGTATGAGTTAGACTTGGAAATATTTGGGTTTTAGATTTTTTAACCTTCTTGGGCAATTTATTGTAAAATTTTATTCAGATGTAGAACATTTTTTTGTTTTTTCTTATTTTTGTTTAATTTTGATGAATGTAAAAACTCTCGTGTTAACACACCATATCCAGGATTTAGGAGGAATGCTGGCCCTGGATTGAGAACGCCGGGCACATTAAAGATGAAAGCTGGTGTTTTAGCCAGCCTGGATGTGGTTTTTAAGCAGTTTCCCACATTTAACCAGCTGAATACCGGATTGGTATACATGTTTCACAACAGATATACTATTCGCAGACATTTATAACACGTCTGCACACTTTTTCTCGAGAAAAAATTAGCTGCAGATAGATGGGGTACACAAATTGTGACCTGTGGGTAGAGAGGGGCGGTGTGGGAGGATAGAAGGGGTGGCAACAGCCACTGACATTGCCAAATTAAAAAGTTAACATGCCAACCTTGTGACAATATGGGATAAGAAAAAACAATAAAATGTACACTCCCTGTGGTGTCACAGATCGATACTGAACCCAGCAGCATGTCACAGTTGGCAACGGTAGAACACGTTTTCAACAGACACCGGTATAAGTCACGCGGGGAACCAATGATGCGCGCCCAGTGGGCCACACCTTCAGCAGCTCCGACTACCAGCAACACCGACTCAAAGGAAGGCCTCGGCGCTTGGTGGTGACGTTACGTCAACTAGGCACGGCGAACGCCAGGTCTGTTGCAGGCAGGAACACCTGGGCGTGCTTATCACTATAAATGTCTTATTTTTGGACAAATCGTTTGCTATTGTTTTGGATTCTGCAGATTTATTTAGATGAAAGATTTTCTTACTATCGTAAAGCTACAAATGAAGATCATAGTTGTGTATTACTGAATCCTCTCGAAACAAAAATAGATCAATATGAGACGATGCTTTGCTCCATTGCAAGCTTCGGAAATTTTACATTCAAGTAACTATATTTACTTGATCCATTTTGTTATCGATACTTACCCCCTTTCAATTAACTCGTTTCTTTATTTATTTTCGTTTGACATCTTCACTGAAAATGTGAACTAATTTACACGTGTAAATGTCCAACTGTTGCCAGTCATTAGATTGCAGTCGTTTCCAACGAAAGGAATTCTAAACAGGAAACAAAATAGCTCCATACCTCAAAAATACTGCTGAGCTTAAACTTTTTTATACATGCGCATTAGAAAAGATAAATATTCCCCTCTTGCAACCGAAAGGAGAAACTTTATAAGCCAAAAAAATTTTATTTCATAAGACAAGTATCTCTCTTTTGCCCCCTCTCCCAACGTATACAATCGCAAGATATTTTATTAACATTCAGTGCTCCTCACCCCATAGTCAACCAAGATACCTAAGGAAGAGCACCAATATGTTCACAGTTTCTTGTAAAAGCAACCCAGTAAAAACGTAACTTCCTCACATTTACAAATAAGGTAAAGAAGCACGAATTCTGTTGCTGCTGGAACATGAAGTTGTTTTTGTATGTCAGTCCTTAAAACGGGTGGAAATTTAAGTTCAGGAGTACACAATTTGTTAAGAAGTGTAATGAATTGCACAATTAATTGATTGCAGAAATCTCTCAGAACAATGTGTGTCGGTCAACTACCGCCCAGAGTTTCACGTTTTCCTGTGTCAGAGAGGGAGACACCACCATTATGAGTATGCCTGCAACAGACCTGGCGTTCGCCGTGCCTAGCTGACGTGACGTCACAAACAAGCGCCGAGGCCTCCTTTGAATCGGTGTTGCTACCAGCAGCCTCTGCCGCCGCGATATAGGATGGCCGGCGGCAGCTACACGCCACAGTCTCAGTCGCAAGCTTCGAAAGGCTTGTATTAGTCAGCCTTCGACAATTCGCTCGTGCATTAGTAGTGGAAGCCTCACATCGCATGGCGTTTGTAGTTTGCTCCTCGTAACAGCTGGACTTTATTGCTGTTTGTTCTTTTGTAAAGTTTCTTCGCAGGGCGTGGAGTGCACGACAATGTAAGTAAAACTTCTGTTTATTGTATTTCCGACTCGCTAATGATTTCTGCTCCTGTCCATCTTCCCTACGACGGCAGCTGCTGCTCCACGCAGTAGCCCACCTCTTCTTATTACTGTGTACGAAGTAGGACGCAACACTCTCCGTAAAAGTAAGCTCAGTAAGGCTCTTGCTCCATGATCATTGACGCTGCTGTTTGGGAATACTACTGATATTCCGTCATGTGCACAATAAATGGGTTGATGTACTCACATGGTGGTGCAGTTAGAAATGAAAGCTGTTTAGACAGATCTTTACAGCGAGTTGAGTTACTACTTTTTAGTTATAACGGCACTTTTCTGTAGGATGAAGACTGTGTCAGTTTTGTGTATGACACCCCCTCCCCAGGAAAGTGTTCCGTAATTATAAATGGAGTGGCACTACGGTCGCAGGTTCGAATCCTACCTCGGGCATGGATGTGTGTGACGCCCTTAGGTTAGTTAGGTTTAAGTAGTTCTAAATTCTAGGGGACTAATGACCTCAGAAGTTGAGTCCAATAGTGCTCAGAGCCATTTGAACCATAGATGCAGTGCATACAGGATGTGTATGTACTGTATATTCTTAAGACATCCAGACTGGCACACCGTGCTACAGCGAGGTGTTTGTCCTCAGTGCGGTGCGAGACGCCTTGCGTGAAGGTGGCGGAGTGCGGCTGGCTGGCCGCGATGCTACGTCAGGAGCCGCGGCCTCCCGGCGTCGAAGAGGCGATGCGCCGCCGCGTCTGTGGCTGGCAGGGCCGCTTCGTGCTCGTCTGCTGCGGCTCGCCGCCGGACCAGCCACAGCCACAGCCACAAGCACCGCCGGAGCCGCAACCACTGCCAGAGCCGCAGCCGCAGGGTCCCGCCTGGCCACAGAACCCGCTGCAGCACCCCAACATACGGCTCCTGCCCATGTGAGTGGCGCCATTTCTTGCTTTCTGCTCTTTCCATCTTTCATGCTGGCCAGTTACAACTGGCTACAAGCTGAATCCCAACTTCGTCGATAAAATTCGGGGCTTGTGTACTCATTTTTTCTGTGTATTTTGGTGTACCAGTGGTTTCTGCTGGCTCGTTACAGACAAATAAATAATGGTTTAATCCGAATGCTTTTCGTTTACAGGTGTATAGCATATACACTACTGGCCATTAAAATTGCTACACCACGAAGATGACGTGCTACGGACTCGAAATTTAACCGACAGGAAGAAGATGCCGTGATATGCAAATGATTAGCTTTTCAGAGCATTCACACAAGGTTGGCGCCGGTAGCGACACCGACAACTTGCTTACACGAGGAAAGTTTCCAACCGATTTCACATACACAAACAGCAGTTGACCGGCGTTTCCTGGTGAAACGTTGTTGTGAGGCCTCGTGTAAGAAGGAGAAATGCGTACCATCACGTTTCCGACTTTGATAAACGTCGGATTGTAGCCTATCGCGATTGCGCTTTATCGTATCGCGACATTGATGCTCGCGTTGGTCGAGATCCAATAACTGTTAGCAGAATATGGAGAATATGGAATCGGTGGGTTCAGGAGGGTAATACGGAACGCCGTGCTGCATCCCAACGGCCTCGTATCACTAGCAGTCGAGATGACAAGCATCTTATCCGCATGGCTGTAACGGAACGTGCAGCAACCTCTCGATCTCTGAGACAACAACCATCTGCACGAACAGTTCGACGGCGTTTGCAGCAGCATGGACTATCAGCTCGGAGACCATGGCTGCGGTTACACTTCACGCTGCATGAGAGACAGGAGCGCCTGCGATGTTGTACTCAACGACGAACCTGGGTGCACGAATGGCAAAACGTCATTTTTTGGGATGAATCCAGGTTCTGTTTACAGCATCATGACGGTCGCATACGTGTTTGGCGACATCGCGGTGAACGCACATTGGAAGCGTGTATTCGTCTTCTCCATACTGGCGTATCACCCAGCGTGATGGTACTGGGTGCCGTTGGTTACACGTCTCGGTCACCTCTTGTTCGCATTGACGGCACTTTGAACAGTGGACGTTACATTTCAGATGTGTTGTGACCTGTGACTCTACCCTTCATTCGATACCTGCGAAACCCTACATTTCAGCAGGATAATGCTCGACCGCATGTTGCAGGTCCTGTACGGGCGTTACAGGATACAGAAAATGTTCGACTGCTGCCCTGCCCAGCACATTCTCCAGATCTCTCACCACTGAAAATCAATGGTGACCGAGCAACTGTGTCGTCACAATACGCCACTCTCTACTCTTGATGACCTGTGGTATCGTGCTGAACCTGCATGGGCAGCTGTACCTGTACATGCCACCCAAGCTCTGTTTCACTCAATGCCAAGTCGTATCAAGGCTATTATTACGGCCAGTAGTGTAGATTTAGTACCCAGTAGTGACATGTGAAAAATGTTTGGTGGACAGGGTCTCGAACCAAGTTTCCTGCTTATCCCAAGTAGTTGCCAAAACTTCTTCTGCTATCCGTGCACACAGCGCGACTTTCACATGTCACACTGACTACATCTTTATATTGTAGACCCTGCATAAATGTTTATACGACACTATCGGGTAGCAAATCTATACCTAGGCTATTTTGCCAAAAACTGACATTTTGAGACAGTGGCTGTGTTCAAAACACAGGTTGGTTCTTGAAGAGGCGATAACAGCAACTGGCCACCTTTTATAACGTCGTTTATTTACATAAACAGGGCCGTGACAGGTTTCAAATTAACAGGTTCACCATAAGACGACTTCTTCACGTTAAAATACATTTTTGTTGTAGTTTACATTACTTTTAACTTTGTTACGTCCACTGCCGTAATATTTATTTGTGCGTATCTGTCCCTCATCATTTACTTTGCTGCGATTGTACACCACAATATTTACGTTATTTCATTGCAATTACACTTTGCAACAACCTGGCTGCTTTATTTGTGTATCTTAACTGTAATAAGTTCTCATTTAAGATAAACTGTAAGTAATGGAACTTTTGTACTTTGTAAATTTTTACTGTCACTTCACAGCACATATCGAAAAATCTCTGAGAGATATATTCTTTGACGATGGTAGGGATGTGATATCGGCATCTTTGTATACATCCTTCCATATGGCGAAACATTTTTGGTGTGTATGAGTGGTGCTTTACATTATGTGAATACATATATATCAAACAAGTGCTTATACACACTGAGGTGACAAAACCCGTGGGATAGTGATATTCACGTGTACAGATGACAGTAGTATCGCGTACAGAAAGTATGTAACGGCAGTGCACCGGCAGAGCTGTCATTTGTACTGAGGTGATTCACCTGAGGTTTCCGCCATGATTGCGGCCGCATGACGGAAATGACAGATTTTGAACGCGGAATCGTAGTTGGAGTCAGACTCTTGGGACATTCCATTTCGCAAATCATTAGCGAATTTAATATACCGCGATTCACAGAGTCCAGAATGTGCCGAGAACACCAGATTTCCGGCATTACCTCTCAACAAGAACAACGCAGTGGCTCATGGCGTTCAAAAATGGTTCAAATAGCTCTGAGCACTGTGGGATTAACTTCTGAGGTCATCAGTCCCCTAGAACTTAGAACTACTCAAACATAACTAACCTAAGGACATCACACGCATCCATTCCCGGGGCAGGATTCGAACCTGCGATAGTAGCGGTCGCGCGGTTCCAGATTGTAGCGCCTAAAACCGCTCGGCCATCCCGGCCGGCCTCATGGCCTTCACTTAACGACCGAAAGCAGATGCGTTTACGTAGAAGTGTGTCCTAACAGAAAGCAACAGTTTGTAAAATAACCGCAGAAATCAATGTGGAACGAACGACGAACGTATCCGTTAGGACAGTGCGCCGAAATCTGGCGTTACTGGGCTATGACAGCGGACGACCGACGAGAATGCCTGCTCTAACAGCACGACATCGCCTGCAGCGACTCTCCTGGGCCTGTGACCATATCCGTCGGACCCTAGACTACTGGAAAACCGTAGTATTGTCTGATGAGTTCCTATTTCGATTGGTAATAGCTGATGGTAGGGTTCGAGAGTGGCGTAGACCCCATGAAGCAATGGACCTAAGTTCTCAGCAAGGCACAGTGCCAGTTGGTGGTGGCTCCATAATGGTGCAGGTTGTCTTTACATGGGATGGACTGGGTCCTCTGGATGTTCGGCTACTTGGAGACCAGTTGCAGCGGTTCATGAAGTCATTTTCGCAAGGAACGATGGAATTTTTATGGATAACAGTGCGCCATGTCATTCTGGTAGAAATGTTCTCGGTTGGTTGAAGAGCATTCTGGAATTCGAGCAAATGGTTTGGCCACCCAGATAGCTCACCAAGAATCCCATCGAACATTTATGGAACATAATCGAGACGTCGATTCGTGCACAAAACCCTGCACCTCCAACACTTTCGCTGTTATGGACGGCTATAGAGGCAGCGTGGTTCGATATTTCTGCCATGGCTTGTTGAGTCCACTCGCGCCGTTTTCCTGCATTACGCAGGGCCAATGGGGGTCCTACAAAATATTAGGGCGTATCCCATGAGTCTTGTCACCTCAGTGTGTGTCACTATTAGGTAGTGAATCTATATCTAATACAGCTGATGCCAAAGAATTCTATCGGTGAATAAATTTCGAAGTATTTCGTACAGCCGTGGATCGTCAACAGCGTCTCTTTAAGACATGCATATAAGTAGTGGTTTACTCGTTATGTTACTCACCCTTCAGGATAGCTGTGCGTGTTGAAAAGCCGTTTCCCATATGGGGAGCTGCGCCAGCCCTGGCTCGACTCCTCCTGGCAGATTAAGGATGAGGGTTGGTGTGTAGGAGAGCCTGGATGTGGTTTATAGGCAGCCTCCCGTATCCAACTAGTCATGCCTCAGTTGCACTGTTCGAAAACATTTTGAAAGCTTTGACACTCCTCCACATGAATAACATAGGCAGCCTGGGTACATACATTCCTTCCCGGGGCAAGTGGGGGGAGGGGGGGGGGGGCGAACACGTTGTGGCGACTGGAGGGGCATCCAGCCACTAATGCACAGTTGTTGTTGTTATCTTCCATCCAGACACTCGCCTGAAGCAGCTCTCTATGCTATGTGCCAGCGACTTCATCTCCGAATCAGATTTTTTCAGTCATCAGTCTTCTGACTGGTTTCATGCCGCCCGCCACTAATTCCTCTCCTGTGTCAACCATTTCATCTCAGAGTAGCAGTTGCACCCCATGTCCTCAATTATTTGCTGGATCTATTCCAATCTCTGTCTTACAATTCCTCTCCAGATTCTGCCCTCTACAGCTTCCTCTAGTGCCATGGAAATCGTCTCCTGATATCATGAGAGACGTCCTATCATCGTGCCCCTGCTTTCCAAATGTTATTTTCGTCGCCCATTCTGCGGAGAACCTCCTCATTCCTTACCTTATAAGTAAACCTAATTTCCAACATTCTTCTGCAGCACCACATCTCAAATTCTTCGATTCTCTTGTGTTCCAGTTTTCCCACAGTCCAGGTTTCCCCACCATGCAGTGCTGTGCTTCAAACGTACATTGTCAGATTAAGGCCAATGTTTGATACCAGTGAACCTCTCTTCTCCAGTGGTACTCTGCTGTTTATATCGTCTGTGTGTGATGGGTTGTTTTGCTGCCTGGAAAGCACACTTCCTTAATCACATCTGCTTCTTTATCTCTGACTCAGATAAGTTTCTCACTCTTCTCATTTCTTCTACCTCTCATTAGTTCTACACAGATACTCCGCAAGGGACTGTACGGTGCGTGGCGGAGGGTACCATGTTCCATTACTAGTCATTTTCATTCCTGTCCCACTCGCAAACAGAGCGAGAGAAAAATGATTGTCTATAGTCCTCCGTATGAGCTCTAATGTCTTGTGTCTTATCATCGTGGTCCTTACGCGCGATGTGTATTGACGGCAGTAGAATCGTTCGGCAGTCAGCTTCTAGTACTGGTTCCCTAAATTTTCTCAGTAGTGTTTCTCGAAAAGAGCGTCGCCTTCCCTACCGGGATTCCCATTTGTGTTCCCGAAGTAACTCCGTGACAATTACGTGTTGTTAAAACCTACCGGTAACAAATCTAGCAGTCTGCCTCTAAATTGCTTCGATGTCTTCCTACAATTCAACCTGGTACGGATCTCAAACACTCGAGCAGTATTCAAGAATACGCCGCACCAACGTCCTATAAGCGATCTCCTTTCTAAAATTCTCCCAATAAACCGAGGTCGAAGCCTTCCCTACCACGGTTCTCACATGCTCGTTCCACCTTATATCGCTGTGCAACTTTCCGCCCAGATATTTAAACGACATGACTGTGTCAAGCAGGACACTAGTTATACTGTATCCGAACATTACAGCTTTGATCTTCCACATTTAGGACCAGCTGCCACTCATCATTGCAACTAGAATTTTGTCTAAGTCTTCGTATATCTCCCTATAGTCACTCAACTTCGACGCCCTACCACTGCATCATCAGCATCAGTTTGCTACCCACCCTGTCCGCCAAATCATTTATGTATATAGAGATCAACAGCGGTCCTATCACACTTCCCTGGGTCACTCCTGACGATACTCTTTTCTCAGATGAACACACACCCTAGAGGACAACATATCGGTTTCTATCACTTAAGAACTCTTCGAGCTACTCAAATATCTGCGAACTTATTCCATATGCTCGTATCTTCGTAAAAGCCTGCAATGACGCACCGAGTCAAATGCTTTCCGGAAATCTAGAAATATGGAATATGTATGTTGCCCATCATACGTAGTTCGCAGTATATCATGTGATAAAAGGGCAATCTGAGTTTCGCATGGGCGATGCTTCGTAAAACTGTTCTTATTCGTGGAGAAAAGGATTTCGAACTCGGGAAAATCGTTTATATTGAAATTGAGAATATGTTCAAGGTTTCTGCACCAAACAGAAGTTATGGATATTGGTCTGTAATTTTGCAGGTCCATTCTTTTACCCTTCTTATGCAGGGTGGTTCACTGATCGTGACCGGGCAAAATATCTCACGAAATAAGCGTCAAACGAAAAAATTACTAAGAACGAAACTTGTTCAGCTTGAAGAGGGAAACCAGATGGAGCTATCGTTGGCCCGTTAGATCGCGCTGCCATAGGTCAAACGGATATCAACTACGTTTTTTCAAATAAGAACCCCCATTTTTTATTAAATATTTGTGTAGTACGTAAAGAAATATGAATGTTTTAGTTGGACCACTTTTTTTGCTTTGTGACAGATAGCGCTGTAATAGTCACAAACATATGGCTCTCAATTTTAGACGAACTGTTGGTACGGATAGGTTTTTTTAAATTAAAATACAGAACTTAGGTACGTTTGAACATTTTATTTCGGTTGTTACAATGTGATACATGTACCTTTGTGAACTTATCATTTCTGAGAACGCATGCTGTTACAGGGTTATTACCTGTAAATACCTCATTAATGCAATAAATGCTCAAAATGATGTTAGTGAACTTCAATGCATTTGGCAATACGTGTAACGACGTTCCTCTCAACAGCGAGAAGTTCGCCTTCCGTAATGTTCGCACATGCACTGACAATGCGCTGACGCATGTTGTCAGGCGTTGTTTGTGGATCACGATAGTAAATATCCTTCAACTATCCCCACAGAAAGAAATCCGGGGACATCAGATCTGGTGAACGTGCGGACTATGGTATGGTGCTTCGACGACCAATCCACCTGTCATGCAATATGCTGTTCAATACCGCTTCAATCGCACGCGAGCTATGTGTCGGACAAACATCATGTTGGAAGTACACCGCCATTCTGTCATGCAGTGAAACATCTTGTAGTAACATCAGTAGAACAGTACGTAGGAAATCAGCATAAATTGCACCATTTAGATTGCCATCGATAAAATGAGGGCCAATTATCCTTCGTCCCATAATGGCGCACCATACATTAACCCACCAAGGTCGCTGATGTTCCGCTAGTCGCAGACATCGTGGATTTTCCGTTGCCCAATAGTGCGTATTATGCCGGTTTACGTTACCGCTGTTGGTGAATGACGCTTCGTCACTAAATAGAACGCGTGAAAACATATGTCATCGTCCTGTAATCTCTCTTGTGCCCAGTGGCAGAGCTGTACACGACGATCAGAGTCGTCGCCATGCAATTCCTGGTGCATAGAAACATGGTATGGGTGCAACCGATGTTGATGTAGGATTCTCAGCACCGACGTTTTTGAGATTCCCGATTCTCGCGCAATTCTGTCACTGATGTGCTGATTATCCGCGACAGCAGCTAAAACACCTACGTGGGCATCATCATTTGTTGCACGTCGTGGTTGACGTTTCACATGTGGCTGAACACTTCCTGTTTTCTTAAATAACGTAACTATCCGGCGAACGGTCCGGACACCTGGATGATGTCGTCCAGGATACCGAGCAGCATACATAGCACACGCCCGTTGAGCGTTTTGATCACAATAGCCATACATCGACAAGATATCGACCTTTTCCGCAATTGGTAAACGGTCCATTTTAACACGGGTAATGTATCACGAAGCAAATACCGTCCGCACTGGCGAAATGTTACGTGATACCGCGTACTTATACACTCCTGGAAATTAAAATAAGATCACCGTGAATTCTTGGCCCAGGAAGGGGCAACTTTATTGACACATTCCTGGGGTCAGAAACATCACATGATCACACTGACAGAACCACAGGCACATAGACACAGGCAACAGAGCATGCACAATGTCGGCACTAGTACAGTGTATATCCACCTTTCGCAGCAATGCAGGCTGCTATTCGCCCATGGAGACGATCGTATAGATGCTGGATGTAATCCTGTGGAACGGCTTGCCATGCCATTTCCACCTGGCGCCTCAGTTGGACCAGCGTTCGTGCTGGACGTGCAGACCGCGTGAGACGACGCTTCATCCAGTCCCAAACATGCTCAATGGGGGACAGATCCGGAGATCTTGCTGGCCAGGGTAGTTGACTTACACCTTCTAGAGCACGTTCGGTGGCACGGGATACATGCGAACGTGCATTGTTCTGTTGGAACAGCAAGTTCCCTTGCCGGTCTAGGAATGGTAGAACGATGGGTTCGATGACGGTTTGGATGTACCGTGCACTATTCAGTGTCCCCTCGACGATCACCAGAGGTGTACGGCCAGTGTAGGAGATCGCTCCCCACACCATGATGCCGGGTGTTGGCCCTGTGTGCCTCGGTCGTATGCAGTCCTGATTGTGGCGCTCACCTGCACGGCGCCAAACACGCATACGACCATCATTGGCACCAAGGCAGAAGCGACTCTCATCGCTGAAGACGACACGTCTCCATTCGTCCCTCCATTCATACCTGTCGCGACACCACTGGAGGCGGGCTGCACGATGTTGGGGCGTGAGCGGAAGACGGCCTAACGGTGTGCGGGACCGTATCCCAGCTTCATGGAGACGGTTGCGAATGGTCCTCGCCGATACCCCAGGAGCAACAGTGTCCCTAATTTGCTGGGAAGTGGCGGTGCGGTCCCCTACGGCACTGCGTAGGATCCTACGGTCTTGGCGTGCATCCGTACGTCGCTGCGGTCCGGTCCCAGGTCGACGGGCACGTGCACCTTCCGCCGACCACTGGCGACAACATCGATGTACTGTGGAGACCTCACGCCCCACGTGTTGAGCAATTCGGCGGTACGTCCACCTGGCCTCCCGCATGCCCACTATACGCCCTCGCTCAAAGTCCGTCAACTGCACATACGGTTCGCGTCCACGCTGTCGCGGCATGCTACCAGTGTTAAAGACTGCGATGGAGCTCCGTATGCCACGGCAAACTGGCTGACACTGACGGCGGCGGTGCACAAATGCTGCGCAGCTAGCGCCATTCGACGGCCAACACCGCGGTTCCTGGTGTGTCCGCTGTGCCGTGCGTGTGATCATTGCTTGTACAGCCCCCTCGCAGTGTCTGGAGCAAGTATGGTGGGTCTGACACTCCGGTGTCAATGTGTTCTTTTTTCCATTTCCAGGAGTGTATGTATGTGACTAATACGTTGCCATCTATCACAAAGGAAAAACGTGGTCCAACTATAACATTCATATTTCTTTAAGTACTACACGAATATGTAATAAAAATGGGGACCACCGTGATTTGTGGTTTTGTTGCTGCTTCCTCCAGTGATTTTAGAATTCCGATGAAATGTTATCTGTCCCACTGCCATATTTGATCTTAAGTCATTCAAAACACTTCTAAACTCTGATTCTAATACTAGATCCGCTTTAAATTCACTGTCTACTCTAGTTTCTTCTCCTATTACGTCATTAGACAAGTCCTCTGACTATTAGAGACTTTCAGTGTCCTCTTTCCACCTATCCACTATCTCCTCTTCATTTAACAGATTTTCCATTGTATTCTTAATGTAACAGCTCTGCTTTCACAGAGGATTGCTTTGACTTTCCTGTTTGCTAAGTTTGTTCTTCCTCCAATCATTTATTTTTAGACATCTTCACCATTTTCATGCAGCCATTTTGCCTTTGTTTCCCAACATTTCCTATTTACTTCATTCGTAAGTGACTTGTATTTCTGTATTCTTGAATTTCCCAGAACATTTTTGTTCTTGTTTCTTTCGTCGATCAGTTGATACATTTCCTCTGTTACCCAACGTTTGTTCGCAGTTTCCTTCCTTGTACCAAATTCAGTGCTAGTCATTTTTAGAGATGCCCATGGCTCATCAATGGAACGGTCTACTGAGCTATTCGTTATCGCAGTATCTGTGAGCTCAGAGAACTTCAAGTGTGTCTCTTCGTTCCTTACTACTTTCGTATTCTACGTCTTTGTGCATTGTTTCTTCTTGACTAGTCTCTTAAACTTCAGTCTAATCTTCATCACTACTAAATTGTGGAGTCCATTTCTGCTCCTGGGTACACCTTAGAATCCAACATCTGCCTGACAATGACGTTATCTAAGTGGAACCTTCCCGTATCTCCGGTACTTTTCCAAGTGTACCTCTTCCTCTTGAGATTCTTGAACAGAGTATTCGCTATTAGTCACTGAAATTTATTTCAAAACTCAATTAGTCTTTCTTCTCTCTCATTTCTACAACTACTGGTAACTCGCGAACCACTGCAACCTAAATCCTCTCACTGTACTCGTTTCTTACTCTTCCCCTAGAAGTTGTACCCACCAACACAATACTAAATTTGTGATTCCTTGTTGTCTCAGAATGTGTCCTGTCAGCCGATCCCACATTTCAGTCAAATTAAGTCACAAATTCCTTTTATCCTCAGTTTCACTCAATACCTCTTCTTTACTTACGTGGTTTATCCATCCAGTCTCCAGCATTCTTCCTTAGCACGACATTTAAAAAGCATCTGTTCTCTTCTTATGTTCCTGTCATCCATGTTTCATTTCCGTACAAGGTTGCACTCAAGGCAAATGCCTTCAGCACAGACTTCCTAACACTTAAATTCATATTCGATAAAGGCAAATTACTCTGCTTCAGAAACGCTTTTCTTACAATTGCCATTGTACATTTCATACAGGCTACTCTCTATTTTGAACATCATTAGTTATTTTGATATCCGAATAGCAAAATCCATCTGCTATTTTTAGTGTTACATTTCATAATTTAAGTCCTTCAGTGTCGGCTGATAAAATTAGACCCTTGTTTTGCTTTTATTAATTTTCATCGTATATCTTCCTTTCAAGACATTATCCATTCCGTTCAACTGCTGTTCCTAACCAAATTACAGCGTCATCGGCAAACCGAAAACGTTTTAATTTCTGCTCACTGAACTTTAATACCCTTCTCAAATTTCCTATTCCCAGCTTTCTCAATGTACAGACTGATAACACCTGGGGATACGCTACAACCCAGTCTCACTCCCTTCTCAACTACTGCTTCTCTTTCTTGCCCTCCGACTTAAAACTGCTGTCTGCTTTCTTTACGAGCTGTAAATAACCTTTGCCCTTCGTGTTTTATCCCTGTTAGCTTCAGAAAACTAAAGAGAGTTTTCCAATCAACAATCTCAAAAGCTTTCTGCAAATCTACAAATGGATAAACGTAGGTTTACATTTCCTTAAATTGTCTTCAAAGATACGTCGTAGGGACGGTATTGCTTCACCTCTTTCATCATTGATCCGGAACTCAAACTCATCTTCACCGACGTCGGCTTCAATCACATGTCCATTTTTCTGTAAATAATTAATGACAGTATTTGGCAAATATGATTTATTAAATGGATTGTTCGGTAATAACCACTGACTTAGCACTTCCTTTCTTTGTAATTAGAGTCATTACATTGTTACTGAAGTCTGAAGGTATTTCTACTCTGTCTCAAATCTTGTACAGCAAATGGAATAGTTAAGTTAAGGCTGGCTGTCTCCTGTCTCAGTTGTTATGACGGAATGTCGTCTACCCTAAGGGCCTTGTTTCGACTTAGGTCTTTCAGTGGTCTGTCAGATTCTCCTCCCAGTATCACATCTCCCACCTCATCTTCATTTACGTTTTCTTCAATTTAAATAATATTGCCTTCAAGTTCATTTTTCTTGTATAGATCCTCTATATATTCCTTCCACCTTTCAGCTTTCTCTTTTGTGCTTAGAACTCGTTTTCCATCCCACCTGTTGATATTCATTTGCTGAATTTTCATATTTTCTCTTTTGATCGGTTAAATTCAATATCTCCTGCGATACCCAAGGATTTCTACTAGGCATAGACTTTTTACCTATTTGATCCTCTGCTGCCTGCACTATTTCATGTATTAAAGCTACTAATTCGTCATCTACTGTATTACTTTCCACTGTTCTAGTCTACCATTTCCTAATGCTCCCCATCTCAACAGTCTCTAGTTCTTTCAATATATATAGGTATCCCCTTAATTTCCTGTCTTTTCCCAATTTCTTCAGTTTTAATCTACAGTTCATAACCAATAAATTGCGGTCAGAGTTCACATTTGCCCCCGGAAATGTAATACGGTTCAAAATCTGGTTCCAAAATCTCTGCCTTATTATTCTACACTCCTGGAAATGGAAAAAAGAACACATTGACACCGGTGTGTCAGACCCACCATACTTGCTCCAGACACTGCGAGAGGGCTGTACAAGCAATGATCACACGCACGGCACAGCGGACACACCAGGAACCGCGGTGTTGACCGTCGAATGGCGCTAGCTGCGCAGCATTTGTGCACCGCCGCCGTCAGTGTCAGCCAGTTTGCCGTGGCATACGGAGCTCCATCGCAGTCTTTAACACTGGTAGCATGCCGAGACAGCGTGGACGTGAACCGTATGTGCAGTTGACGGACTTTGAGCGAGGGCGTATAGTGGGCATGCGGGAGGCCAGGTGGACGTACCGCCAAATTGCTCAACACGTGGGGCGTGAGGTCTCCACAGTACATCGATGTTGTCGCCAGTGGTCGGCGGAAGGTGCACGTGCCCGTCGACCTGGGACCGGACCGCAGCGACGCACGGATGCACGCCAAGACCGTAGGATCCTACGCAGTGCCGTAGGGGACCGCACCGCCACTTCCCAGCAAATTAGGGACACTGTTGCTCCTGGGGTATCGGCGAGGACCATTCGCAACCATCTCCATGAAGCTGGGCTACGGTCCCGCACACCGTTAGGCCGTCTTCCGCTCACGCCCCAACATCGTGCAGCCCGCCTCCAGTGGTGTCGCGACAGGCGTGAATGGAGGGACGAATGGAGACGTGTCGTCTTCAGCGATGAGAGTCGCTTCTGCCTTGGTGCCAATGATGGTCGTATGCGTGTTTGGCGCCGTGCAGGTGAGCGTCACAATCAGGACTGCATACGACTGAGGCACACAGGGCCAACACCCGGCATCATGGTGTGGGGAGCGATCTCCTACACTGGCCGTACACCTCTGGTGATCGTCGAGGGGACACTGAATAGTGCACGGTACATCCAAACCGTCATCGAACCCATCGTTCTACCATTCCTAGACCGGCAAGGGAACTTGCTGTTCCAACAGGACAATGCACGTCCGCATGTATCCTGTGCCACCGAACGTGCTCTAGAAGGTGTAAGTCAACTACCCTGGCCAGCAAGATCTCCGGATCTTTCCTCCATTGAGCATGTTTGGGACTGGATGAAGCGTCGTCTCACGCGGTCTGCACGTCCAGCACGAACGCTGGTCCAACTGAGGCGCCAGGTGGAAATGGCATGGCAATCCATTCCACAGGACTACATCCAGCATCTCTACGATCGTCTCCATGGGAGAATAGCAGCCTGCATTGCTGCGAGAGGTGGATATACACTGTACTAGTGCCGACATTGTGCATGCTCTGTTGCCTGTGTCTATGTGCCTGTGGTTCTGTCAGTGTGATCATGTGATGTACCTGACCCCAGGAATGTCTCAATAAAGTTTCCCCTTCCTGGGACAATGAATTCACGGTGTTCTTATTTCAATTTCCAGGAGTGTATAATCAATCTGAATGCTTCTGAAGTCTCTAGGTTTTTTCTAGCTATATAACCTCGTTTCATGATTCTTAGGGATGATTAAATTATGCTCTGTGCAAAATTCTATCAGGAGGCTTCCTCTTTCGTTCCTTTCCTCCAGTCCATAGTCACTTACTATTTTTCCTTCTCTTCTTTTCCATGCTATCGAATTCTGGTCCCCGATCACACTTAGATTTTAGTGCACCTAACTGTTTGAATAATTACTTTTATCTCATCATACATTTCCTGAACTCTTCGTCACCTGCGGAGCTAGCTGGCATATAAACTTGCGCTTCTGTGCTAGATGTGGGCTTCGTGTCTATCTTGGCTGCAATAATGCGTTCACTACGCTGTTCGTTGTAGCTTGTCTCAGTCAGTGTTTGATCTGCTCCTGTATTACCCCTATTTGATTTTACAACTGTAGTTATGTCCATCCTGCCACCACTAACGTCGAACTATATCCAACCCCAATCTATCCATTTCCGTGTATGAAATCTCTAGCTTAGCTACCAGATTAAGTTATCTAACATTCCACACTCGAATGCATAGCGTATCACCTGCAGGTCCGAATGGAAAACTATTTTACTTCTGGAGTATTTTACCTATGAGATGCTAACATTTAACCATTCAATGGAGTTGCATGTCCTCACGAAAGTAACGGCTGTTGTTTTCTGCTGCTTTGAGCTGTTCGCAGTACCAGTACAGAAAGGCCAGGTTGGATGTTGGAAGGCTAGGCCAGTTAATCATCCACACTGTTGTCCCTCCACATGCTGCAAAGTTTACAATCACATGTTTGTTTGACCTCTCCACAGATACTTCTCCCGTTGTGATTGCGCCCATGGTTCGGCTATATGTATCGTTGACGTATGCAAGCCACCCGACGTCGACAGTGTCTCTGTTTCATGGGGCAGATGTACACAGTGCTAAGTGTCTTCTAACCAGTAACGTAAGATTATACCTGTTAATGAGTAGATTATGAGAGACTTCCAAATTTTTAATTTCGGTCAATAACTGTATCGAATATTGAAAATAAAATTATTGTGGCCCATGGAAGTTGTTAAACAGGCATCCTGCGACTGTCTACCATGAATCATGGATCAGGTAAACATTAGTGACACAGGTGATTCATTCGACAGATAAGAAAGTTCTTGAAGTTAAAATCTTGTAAAGGTTAGGTCGCGCCATATTTCTTCGAATTATCGATATTTCGACCCCTCTGCTGGGAATTTCTATAGGATGCTGTGGTGTCCACTGAAGATGGAACATCCTCATAGGTTAAAAAAGAAGTGTGACTTGGGCTCCCGTCGGGTAAAACAGTCGCCGGGTGCAAGACTTTCGATTTGACGCCACTCTGGCGACTTGCGCGTCGATGGGGATGAAATAGTGATGATTAGGACAACACATCACCCAGTCCCTGAGCGTAGAGTCCTTAGGACTGACATTCTGTCGCGCTGAGCACTTTTTTTAAAAATCTGATTCTGTTCGCTTTTGTTCGTTGAATCTGCTCGGGGCGGACGGGGTAAGACACCTGTTTAAGTTCGTTTTTGATCGATTAACTCAGTTTTTTTTAATCACAGATTGCAGCTAATCCTCTGATCGAACACGCTGAGCTACCGTGCCGGCACCACTCAGCTACCGGGCCGGCCCTCATACGTAAAATATTCTACAGGTAGTGAGTACTCGGCCTTCGTGGACACCAAAAGGTCCTGAAGAACATCCCAGCAGAGGCGTCGAAACGTCGATCCCTCACAGAAATAAGACGCGGCGTAACAACCCAGTAGATTCTAACTTAAATATCAGCGACTACGAAAGCCTGCAGACTTACACAAAAATTTCTATTAGTTTAGTTCCTCTTTATTTTAAAAGTTTTGAAAGATATTTCAGAATCTGTCCAATGTCATTTGTACTTACCTGTTAGTTTCTAAATTCGTGAAGGTACGCAACGTGACTGTGAAATTCAAAAATGGAAGACTGTGTGTGGCACTAGAGGCCCCGTTACTTGCCTCTGACGGGAAAGCCCATTTCCGTTCCTTGGACGGCGCCCTTGTGTGTTGCAGGGACACGTGCGGACAGGACGACTCAGACCGCATCACCCGCGGCAACGTCACTGCCGTCAACCAGTACCCCTGGATGGCGCTGCTCGGCTACTCGAACGGTGAGTTCCACACCCCACCATTATTCGCCTCATATACAGGGTGCGGTGCTCGAATCCGGACAAATTTCAATCTGAATTTTCCGTCATATCACAGTTCCGCCGGAGATCGCCATTGGCGTTCTTGAAAGCCATAGCAAACAGTCAGAAGCTCCAAATGGTCGAGATGTTGCGGGCAAGTCCGGAGTACAACCGAAGAGCTGCGATTATCGAAAGCCTTCGCGCTGGGCGTTCGCCTCCTGTAATATCTCGATTCTTCGGATATCCAAGATCAACTGTTTACAACATTGTGGCCAAATACAATGCTTCGGATAAGTTTGGGATTCACATCCTAGATGTTGTGTCCAGTGAGGGTGATATCATGCCACCACATTTCTTTCAAAGGGGACAAACTGCCACAAAAGAAGTTTATATGCAAGTTTTGACGAATGTCGTGAAACCTTGGATGATAACTGTGGCCTCGGGGAGACAACATGTCTTTCAACAGAACGGTGCGCGCCCGCTCATACGAACCATTTAGTCCAAAACTGGCTCTCAGTTGACGTTGACATCTTCTGGTTAAAGGAGTTCTGGCCCCCGAATAGCCCAGATTTCTATCTCCTCGACTACTATGTTTGAGCGTAGTCGAAAGAATTACCAAATAAGATGCATCTTTACGCACCGCTATCGAAGCAGCATTTGTGAATATGGACAGCGCTATTTTCTTGCGATTGCTTCAGGACACGATTGCAGGTGGCCATTGCGGCTGAAGGGGGTTACATCAAGTAATGTTACTCTTAAAAGATACCACTACTTAACGTAAAATGATTTTCATTTTAATTCCCACTTTGTTTTGATAAATTTGCTTTTAAGAAAAAGTTTAATTTGTCCGGATTTAAGGGCCGTACCCTCTATTCCTTATTGCTGCCAGTTACTATTTCTTTTCTACTTACAATTACGAAGGTGAACGTTTTCTCATGTTCTGGAGACGTTGTTTATGCCTGTGACATATTTTGTTAAAATTCTCTGATGAATTTTAAATAATAATGGAGGCTTTTGATGGCTTCCTACGTTCTCATCAGAAGCTAATCAATACTCGTAGCAGATATGAACTTCTTTAACTTGTGAATGAGGTTACCGCGACGTATTCGGTCAAAGGTTACACACTCAATACAATAACATCATTCAAAATAGCCGGTATCTGCAAAGATGACGGAGGAGGTGTTCGGAAGCTTTAGTTACCATTCTATCTTATCTTGAAAAGGAAGCAATGAGAGCTCCATTGCTCTCTTACTTTGAACTTGCGCATAGCACAAGGAATCTATAAGCAGTTGGCAGTTATTTGCTCTGACAGTTTATTTGAAATAGTGTATACACCCGAAACTGAGGATCGTTTTAACAAAACTCAACAAAAGACGTCTACAAAATTATACAGGAGAAGTATTTTTTAGTTGTACTCAATATCGTTGGTTGAAAAAGTTAGAAAAAAATAATACTGGTCTTCCGTATACACTATGTGATCAAAAGTATCTAGACACCTGGCTGAAAATGACTTACCAGTTCGTAGCACCTTACATCGGTAATGCTGCACTTCAAAATGGTGTTGGCTCACCCTTAGCCTTGATGACATGTTCCACTCTCGCAGGCATACGTTCAATCAGGTGCTGAAAGAAACTTCCTGGCAGATTAAAACTGTGTGCCGGATCGAGACTCGAATTCGGGACCTTTGCCTTTCGCGGGCAAGTGCTCTATCGACTGAGCTACCCAAGCACGACTCACGCCCCGTTCTCACAGCTTTACTTCTGCCAGTACCTCGTCTCCTACCTTCCAAACTTTACAGAAGCTCTCCTGCGAACCTTGCAGAACTAGCACTCTTGGAACAAAGGATATTGTGGAGACATGGCTCGGTCCTGCACACAGTTTTAATCTGCCAGGAAGTTTCATATCAGCGCACACTCCGCTGCAGAGTGAAAATCTCATTCTAGAAACATCTTCCAGGCTGTGGCCCAGTCACGATCAATGGACCACCCTGTGTAACATAAACCAAAATATTATCAAAATTGATCCAAACGGGTAGTTGAGTTTGAGTTCGTGATCATGAATTCCGTTGCGTTGGTGACTAAGATCTCCTGTTTCAGGTCCCAACAGCCACTAATCCATATTGACAAATACAGATTTAACGAAATGTATTCGGAAATAGCGAATATTCCTGATGTGTTGGAAAGTACGGAGACCATACACCTAAATAAGTACATGTACGAGCCTTGACGGCGGAATGACATCTTCTGTGGAGATGCTCTCACTCGTCCTAACATTTGCGAGCAGATGGGGAATGATGGGCGGAGGGGCGGCTGGAGCCGGCCGGCGTTGCCAAGCGTTTCTAGGCGCTACAGTCTGGAACCGCGCGACCGCTACGGTCGCAGGTTCGAATCCTGCCTCGGGAATTGATGTGTGTGATGTCCTTAGGTTAGTTGGGTTTAAATAGGTCTAACTCCTATGGGACTAATGACGTCAGTAGTTGAGTCCCACAGTGCTCAGAGCCATTAGAACTATTTTTTGGGAGGCTGGATGGGAGGCATTGGCGGATGGATGAAAAGTTTTGCATCACGTTGGTTCCGAGAGTTCTAGAAGCTGTACAGAAAATTGAAATAGAGATCAATATAAAGATCATTTCCGCTCTTATTATTGCTCATGAAAACCACACATTCCATGTTGTACCATCGCACAGCGAAACCTTCAGTTGTGATGGTTCAAATTGCTGCACACAGTGGTACATCTAATTCCCAGCAGCAAGTCATCTTGCATTGATTAGTGAATGTATTTGTCGTGGCGTACTGTCCTCAAGTTCATCGAGGCACTGTTGGTCCAGATTGTCCCACTCCTCGGCAGCGATTCTGCGTGGATCCCTCAGAGTCGTTGGTGGGTCATGTCGTCCATAAGCCGCTCTTTTTTTCAGTCTGTCCCAGCCATCTTCAATAGAGTTCATGTCTGGAGAACATGCTGGCGATGTCGTTATCCTGAAGGAAGTCATTCACAATATACGCAGGATGGCGGCGTGAACCGTCGTCCGACAAGACGAAAGCCTCGCCAATATGCTGCCAATATGGTCGCACTATCTGTTGGAGGACAGCATGGCGCCTTCCATGTCCACCAGCGATAGCTGATTTTACTGTGTTAGGCACGGCTGTTTGTCGTAACGTTCACACTTATCCTAGATTCCGAATGACCATTACTCGTAATAATAATTATGTTGTTGTTGTTGTGGTCTTCAGTCTTGAGACTGGTTTGATGCAGCTCTCCATGCTACTCTATCCTGTGTTATTATATGTATATATTATATGTATCTCTAAACATTTATTGCCAGCTTCTACAAATGTTTTATGAATTTAGTCAGTGTCACTGGTCTACGACATCCTTTGTTCAGAAGGTGCTACATTGTCGCTGTCATATGCTCCCGCCATTTTAGCTGTTTTCCCTGTAACATTTGATTGAGAGAATGACTGCTCTCTTGCCCACTATGGGCTTTACTAGTAATTATCCCACTAAAGGGGAAAACGTTTTTCGGAACTCCTCTGATTGTTGTTTCTTACGTACGTGATGAAGACATTAATACCAGCAGTGTCGGTCTTCGGTAAAATAAGGCAAGGAGCCAACGTCTGGTTTTACATGAGACTGAAAAAGTAGATTTAAATGTTGTAGTGAAATATTTTCTAGGTGTTTTGCTGGTGTAGTACTGTGAGGCTTCTCTTTTGCAGGCGGACCGGTGGCGTTCCTATGTGGTGGCTCGCTGATCACCAGCCGCTACGTGCTGACCGCCTCGCACTGCGTCAACGGCAGGAAGCTCGGCTCCTACAGGCTGTGAGTACACCTCTCTCCATTGTCGCTGCTAGCAGCGTCTTGTGATCGGAAGAGGGAGAGGGAGAGAGAGAGAGAGAGAGAGAGAGAGAGAGAGAGAGAGAGAGAGCGACCTTGGACGACTTGTAGGATCTGTTCTATTAGATGCGATGACGTAGGCAGACTATGAGTAACTATCCATTGTGTGGAAGGTCAGCTTAAGGCTGCTGAGCACCATAAGGATGATCTGACTGCTTGAAGTCCTGTGTGTTCTTCTAGTGGAAGGACTGGACATGAGGGCAACACAATGGAGAGGAATCCAGGTGAAATACTTGGCAATTTATCATTGCTCTGTTTTCTAAATGACAAACACAAATCCAACAATAAGCATTATTCAACCAGATTCAGAGTCACCAACAAGTGAATTTAGGGACATGGAGCCGTCATAATTCCCCCACATAAGCGAAGGAAACCCCTTCACATAAATATGAATCCAACAATAAGCATTAATCAGTCAGATTCAGGGTCACCAACAAGTGAATTTAGGACCAGGGAGCCGCCATAATTCCCCCAACGTAAGAGAAGAAAGCCCCTTCACATAAATTTGGAAGCTACATAGTCTATCACACGTAGCTGAAGAGAGTAAAGTCATAAACGCAAAAATCTGTCAGTAGTAGCAAATTATTTTTGATTTTTCCCACACGCTGCTCAACACCAGTACGTGCGTATGGTAGTCGAGACTATGATACTGGGATATCAGAAATGGCTGGTCAACTGAAAGTGCTTGAAATGCCGTTTGATGGTAAGATATACTTGTTCGTAACCTGGTTGTACTTACTGAATTCATAAAACATCGTGTTGATAAATTTGTGGGTTAGGCTTACTAAATATTCGTAACACCAGGGACCTGTAAAAAGCTGCTCATCTTCTGTGAGATGACCATCTTCAAATCCGAGCTGTTGCCATTTGCTGGTGGACCCTCCACCACATTCTGTCTGGACTGCTCTGGCCACTCGATAAGTAAGCCCGCCAGTATGAGGCCTACAGTTGTTTCAGTCGACAGTCAGATGCCAGTCTCGTGGCAGCCCAGGGTTCCTGACTGCTGATAGTGCGCAAACCATTCTACAGCTATTGTGTGTTGTTTCATACCCTTGGCATCGTGCAATGGAAAGTTTCATGTTATAGTCCAAAAAGCATGGGTAGAAAAACCTACTTACAGAACAAGTATACTAAAATTTGATAATAATAAATTGTAACCTTATTTATTACTATTTATGATCTATTGAACTGGTTCGATAAGAGCGTCTTGCGTCGTCTACATTTAACTTGAATATACATAAATCTGAAATTTGAGACTGTCATACATCAAGAAATCGTGATAGAAAGCAACTCTGTGCACCACCAGTGCTAGAGGCAGCTATCGATACACTCTTGAAACAACTTCCCGAGAACACAAGAGTTTGATGAATTATATGTTTATTGCTGTAGAGAAATGATTAAATATTATCAAAGGTTTTATTCAGAGATGCCACTAATATATCAACGTGTAAACGTGTAAATGACCCTGAAAGTTAACAAATGCCTGTGTTACACGAGAAATATTATAATGAAAGCTGCAATATTCGTGTTGCAACAATTTATGCATGTATTACTAGTAGCATGAAAATTGTGCCTATTTGTAAAGAAATGTTGTAGTACATATTTCTGTCTTAGAACTGTATGAACAAATATTATAGAGAATGGAGACCAGTGTAGCCATATAGCTTTGAGTATCTATGTATCTATTACCGAAGTATTCGGAGTTATTACGTGACATTGCTAAATAAATCAGAGGTTTTATAAAAATTGCCATGTCAGCAGATCAAATTCTCATGTGTAACTTA